>NW_026922561.1:0-199233 GCF_032062105.1 Saccostrea cuccullata
ATCCTGACCCAGGCGCAACATGGCAACATGTCCTCTATCATCCCTAAAATAAATCAGCTTTCTAGCTTGAACCGTTCTTGAGTAACATGACAGACAAATAGGTCCTCTAAATTTCGATCAAAGGGCGATAACTTCCGACCGGAAGTGATTTTTTAAAAATTGAATCGCCGGTATCAACTTCAGATAGAAAGACATAAACACTGAAAATTTGAATAAAATCGAACGAGCCATCTCTGAGAAATCTTCTGCACAAATTTTGTAAAGAAAAAAAAGAATAAATAATAATAATAAAGGTAAAAAAGAAACTGAAGAATAATAGAAGGGTCTTCCGCTGAAGACGGAAGACCCTAATAATAATAACTAGAGCAAAGCTCGTTGCAAAGCAACGAGTAGGTCTTCCGTCCTGTTTGACCGGAAGTATCTTTCATTTTTAACAAAAATGAGAAATAACGCCCAAAAATGCTTTAAATCCTCTAACACTATGTTACTTAATGCAAAAAAGCCATTTTTGCTACTTCCGGTTTTACCGGAAGTGACAACGACGGACGGAAAATTAATTATTATGCTCCCAGAGACATATGTTATTCAAAAACCTGTCAAGAACGGCAAAAATACGCGTTTTCTGACAACTTCCGGTTTTGCCGGAAGTGATTACGCCGGACGTATTTTGACGACTCCACTAGATTTAGCTTGACATTTTGAACAACTTTGCTTCTTTAACCTATTACAAATTCTCAATACTTTTTGAGATATAAAGAAAACAATTTCGGCCCCTCTAGGCCCTTTATTTTAGGGGCCAGCCCTTTTATCGACATATCATTTGAAAGGTCTTGAAATTCTACACCTCTTTTGTTCTATATGTTTTTACAAAATATTTCCAGGTAAAAAGATATTGTAGAAAAGTTGTTAAAAATTGTGAAATTCGCGATAGGCCTATTTTCGGGCCATAGCGAGCGCTGACGTGCGGCACTTCCCATAAAAATGAAATATCTTATACATATCTATAGACTTTGGTCTATCATACCTGAAAGTTTCATTTTTCTATCTTGAGCCATTATTGAGAAAACTGCCGGACAAAATGACCCTCTAAAACTCACTAAATCGCAGAAAACTCCGAACCGGAAGTGACGTCATCAAATTTAAAAAAACGCCTTAAGTTCATATAATTTGTCATCAATGCTGAAAGTTTCATAAAAATCCATCGGCGCATTTACGAGAAATCGCCTGCACAAAATCGGTAAGAATAATAATAAGAAAAGTTGAAAAGAAACAACAGAATAATAAGAAGGTCTTCCGTTGAAACGGAAAACCTTAATAAAGGGGAAAAAGAAACCGAAGAATAATAGAAGGGTCTTCCGCTGAAGACGGAAGACCCTAATAAGAAAAATAGTGGAAAAGAAACCTAAGAAAAACAATAAGGTCTTCCGCTGAAGACGGAAGACCTTAATTAAGTTTCTCAGTTTCTTTTTCAGATGTATTTTTCATGTAGATGTTGAAAGTACGCGAGGTTTCCCTGTGAAATCAGTGCAAAGAGTTAACAAAATCAAAGTTAAACAAACATAAAATGTGTCATTAAGGTCTTCCGTTTCCAACGGAAGACCTTCTACTGATTCTGTTGGTCAAGATTCTTATTCTTTTTTTTTCTTCTGCTTCCTAGACCGCAACTTTGAGGCCTCATATCTCACTCATTTCTCAACGGATTTCGCTCAAATTTTCAGAGGTTATAGAGGTTTATAAACTCTACCAGAATGTTGCCTAAAATTTCAAAAAGTCACTTCCGGTTTTGAGTTATTTCCCTTTAAACGAAAATTTATAGGCTTTCGTTTCCAGACAAAGGCTCAGAAACGGCTAAAGCTGGAGCAGAAATTCTACTGATTTTAGATAATAGAAGGATTGAAGTTGTGCACATCGGTTTTTGTTTTTCGATTTCTCGATACAAAATGGCGCTACATATAGGGGTCAAAAATTAGAGTGCCTAAAAGAGCGAAAATTAACACATGTTTTCCTTTTTATCTTGAAAACTAAAAATATTTTGTGAAGACATGTTGAACAAAAGTTGTGCATAATTGCAAGATCTTTCATATAATATTATTCAAAAGGGGCTGGCCCCTATGATTAGGGATTTAGTGCGCTTGAAAGTTTTTGCTTTATAACTCAAAAACGGTAAATATTTCGAACTGGATTTTACGGACAAAATTGTTCTTTGACACCTTTTTGATCTGATGAAAATGTTTTGTGTTCGATTATACCCGGGGTATTGCGTAATACGTAGTACAAAGCAGGCCAGGTAAACAGGTAGCGTTTTTCATTCGGATAGGATATCAGACCTTTTCATGTGTATAACTGAAACGGACTTGCCATCAATTATATACCCTGCAGTATTTAATGTTAATTTTCTTTTATATAAGGTTTTAAACGTGCTTTATGGTTCACTATTAAATGATTTATTACAACTAGTCTAACTTTCTTTTCTTCTTTTGTTGTTGTTAGTTTAATAGTGTTCAAAAGCGGGGAATATTTAATATATCTACCTACATTTCTTATTACAACAAACTATGTAAGTAATTTTAAACTGTATGCATTGAATAATTGACATCATTAGCTGTATGCATTTTACGATCTCCATGTTTCAGTTCGATGTTTTCAGTTATGTAACATAACGCGCTAATCCCACGCTGCCGATCTAGGTCACCAGTGTACTAGCCACCTGTGTTATAAACAAAGCAAGTATCTGTGATCGCGTTTAACATCTATCTTGTACAAAGAACTATTAACTAATGGGAAATTATTTTTTTAATTATATCAAATCAATAAGATTACTTTACCTATCTTTATATAATCTTATTCCAAACACCGGTTGCGTAAAATCATTTCGAATTTTAATCGCTTTCTTTGGCCTGTTCACGCATCAATACAATTAAAATAATAAAAAAAAAACATTTCTCTGTCCCTTGTTATTGTATTTAATTAATTCTTGAAAGGGGACTTCGACAAATAATTGTTATTAGTGAAGGAAGTCTTGTGATAGGTACGTACTACGCATGCTGTGAACATATTATTTTTACCATCACTCGTTTGAATCTCCGTTTATTTATTTTTTTATATATATAAAATAAAATAACATTAATAAATACATATATATTATTAATTTCAAATATACTATAATTCACATCTTTGTAATATAGCAAACAGCGTCATCCAGCTCTGTCAGTGTTGTAGCCCAGTTCTCGTTTACATGCACGTGGCGAAAGAGAGCCGCGGGCATTCGATGTTAAAATACATTGTGTACTCTGATAGTCATAAATAGAAAAATGGGTTTGAAATCATGTCAACTCTTTCATTTTATTCAATTTCTCTCTATCTTTCGCTCGTTTTAATCAGTTGTAATCGCTAATGTGTTTATTTATTTCAAGCTTTTTAATAGCCGACTAAATAATAGCTGGGTTTGCAAGAATTTATTTTTTGGTATTTATCGAGGTGGTAATTGTTTTATGGATCTTAAACTACACGTACACATGCATGATAATTGTAAATGGGGGCATAGTTTCTAATTCACGGGAAAAAGAAATCATCGAGTAGATCGCAATAATGTGTGTTTAAACGATCAGCATACCAATGCATACGGGGTTTTCATTCATCGTCCATGCAAGTCAATTACACGAAGAAGATCGGAAAATTATATTGTGAATTATGATAAATATTATGAGACTTTTTCCCATTCAAATTCACATCGTCCATGCAACGCAGCACAGTTAATGTGCGCAATGGAAATATCGGCTAAATTTTGTATTTAAAAATGTATTCGTAATCGGGATGGCGATTATTTTAAGTATATTATTTATATCGGATAATTGTAATTATGATTAATAACTAAATATCGAGGACGATTATATTTTATATTTAGACTAGTCACGTGATGCGGCAGTCACGCGATTTTAGCACATTGACTTGAAGTATTGATGTTACATATAAATATCACTAGTGCAAGGGCATAACCAAGTTAAATTTCCAAGTTTAGTATATAAATATTTTCAAAAAGAATTGTAGTCTCTAAAGTGCTGCGATCCTGTCTAAATTCTGCAATTTCATTGTTAAAATTATACTTGTATGACCGAATGCTATATTTTTTGCTGGTCAGCGGCATGAAATATTGATATAATTAAATTGTTTTTAAGATTTCATCAGGATCGCAGCACTTTTCAGATACCTTATTAGTTCTATAGTTGAAATGTAAAAGCTTACTTTGATCCATAGAGTGTATGCCCTTGCACTAGATCGATTTATTAAGACCCCCAACGTTACCCTCCGATGTACTTGCAAACAAATATACGGCAGTGTCAATTAAATACGAAATGTACAGAAAATATATTAATAAAATAGCAAAGAAGATATTAAATTCAAGTTATTGTCCTATAGAATATCCGTAAATAATATTTTATTTAATTAGAGAATACATATTTTGTTGAGAAAATATTACTTGATCTGTCTCTCACTGCATATAAACCACGTCACGTTGTAAGAAATGACGTCATATTGACAAATGTATTGCGATCAGTGACTTGTTTATAACTTATTATGTGGGATTTAACTTACGACAAAACAACACGCTATAATACGTTTTTATGTAGTTTGATGATTTCTTACTGGTTAAATTAGCAGATAAACTCATTTTGTGGTATTTTAAAGATATGTTGTATGACGTATATTGTGTATGATGTCATAGTCAAGTTTTCCCGTATAAATTAGGCTCCGCCTCTTTTTTGTAAAATTACACGAAGAAGATCGGAAAATTATATTGTGAATTATGATAAATATTATGAGACTTTTTCCCATTCAAATTCACTTCGATATGCTCCATATGTAATTTTACTTTAATTTTAATGATACATTGCGTAAGAACTAGCGATCTGCAGTTACTACATGTAAATACTTTAACCATTATTGATTTAATAATTTCGTTTTCAACACATTTTTCCTATACACATTTTTCCCCATCACAGATTATTTCCATGGTTATGCCATCTTTAACTTTTAAAAGAAACTTTCGAATCATATGGATAGAATTATAGTAAAAGAAATGGATTGAACATCGATAGGTACATGTAACTCTTGCACGTCTGAACTTCAGAAGCGACTTCTGTGCTCTGCAATGTTTATTTATATTACAGGTTTGAATAAAGTACCCCGATTATAGAATTTATGAAATAAAAGCATTCAACTAATATGGTCCAACTGAACAGATTGAGAACATGTTTTAATTAATGTGCAGTCACTAATCAGTACCCCGGTAAAAGAGTATTAGGACCATACTTGCCAATACCATTTGTTTTTATAATTACCATTAATTATTCAAAACCCATAATTTTTTTTAATGTATATAGCTATAGTGTGCTAACATTTAATTTTCATTTGTTCCGTGATTAAATATCGGTAGCAGATTTAAATGTAAGAAGTAATAAACCTGCATCGTATTTCCAGAACTGAAAATTTAAGAACTTTTATAACAATATATAGCTACTGAATATTACAAATTTATCATTATTACATGTAATTACCACATTTTTACGACTTAATTTTAATTGTTAAAATCATAACCGGCAGCATAGTCAAACCATTTGTATCGTTTACCGTATATACATCATGTACATGTAATATTGAATATTTTCTTTAAGATAATGAACTTGTATCTTACGCACATTAATTTTTCTTGTTAAAAAAACATGAATGAGAGAGAGAGAGAGAGAGAGAGAGAGAGAGAGAGAGAGAGAGAGAGACTCGCCTTGCTCATATACATACATATAGTTATCAAATAGTTCTTTATCAAATATACCGGTATTGTTGACTTCATTCTATTAAATGTAATTTCCGTTTCCTATTTTAATTAAATTTATTTATAGATTTTATTCAACTTCAAGCACAATATGTGGTACTAAAAGGAAGTCCATGCATGGTGCTGTTGAATATCCGGAATTTTTCTTTAATCTTTTATACCTGCGCTTCCTCCTCCACGGAAAAAAATGTAAATACATGTAAATTTAACGGCGTGTATAAACCGATGTGGTTTCGGCTAGGCAACGTGTTTTTTAACATGATCAGCGACCTTTAGGGGAGAGTGGGTATAAAATGAAGATAATGCAGAAAAACGATTAGCAAAAATAGGAGGTTTTTTTTTTAATATTATTCTCTCGAACTTCTGGGCAAGAATGGGAAACCATACTTATCAAAGCTTCCTGAAATACATATAATAAAGATAACTGTTTTTTTTTCAAATCATGACTGGAATAGGCATTCAAAATTAAACATAGGAAGTTATACACCCGCAAACAAAGTGATTGTGTATTTTGGGGGTGGGGTGGGGTTGGATGGGTTAGGAATAACATTTTCTGTTTCACTGTCCAGCAGTCCTTCTGCCTTTCAAGGTTTTCCCCGAAGCCCAGGCTTTAAATTTATGGAGAATCTTGGAGCTCATACTACATGTACTTGATACAAAGATTTCCAATGATCATAAGGTGTGTCATGACTTTGGTTCAAGGGAATATTATGGCAAATTCAAGGTCACTATAGAAAGAGTTAATGTTTTGTATGAGCCATTTATATATGAAATCGAGAAAGTCTGGAAGCTCATATTTGATAAAGAGATTAATTTGTGACAAAAAGGTTTTGTATCATTTTGACTCAGAAAATAGTATAAATTCAATCTAGTCTATTCTTTTTAAGTTCAGACTTGATACAGATTGCTTATGGTCCTCCGATTTCAAATGACTAAAAATAATGCCATTTTATCAAATTCAGGGTCACTGACAGAAAAAGTTGTAAAATTCCTGTCAGGCTTTTGAATTTCTAATCACTAAAAGTTGTTTGAGATTGGGGGTTTGTCTTGACATAGATCCAAGGTTATTCCATAGAGATCAGGATTACTGACAGAAAAATATTTTCTTTTCAACGCTACGAATTAATAGATAAAAATCATTGGAGGCCGTACTTGAAATATAAATTATTTATAAATAGAAGTTGTGTCATGACCGTGATGAAGGCAAATCAAGGTCACTGACAGAGAGAAAAAATGTTCAAGCATAACTGTGTTATTAAGATTCACAAGAGGCTCATCCTGAGAATAGAAGATGCTCTTATAGAAAGTAAAGTGACCTTGACCAAAGGTCGGCACTTTCTGTCCAAAGCTCCAACGGAAGACCTACTCGTTGCTTTGCAACGAGCTCGGCTCTAGTTAATCATCTTATTGATCTTTGTGGTAAAACCTCTGCAAGAACAGGCGCGTAGCAACAGGGGGCCGATGGGGGGGGGGTTAAAACGATGCTACGTGCGACCTTTTTTAAAGGGGGCAAGAAAAAAAATTACTTGCCTGTAAAAGTTGACAAGCAAAAAAGAAGGGAGGGATTTTAAACAAATTCCTATTTCGAGGTGTGTATGTGTGTGTGTGTGGGGGGGGGGGGGCATAGTGATACAATACTACATTTCCTTGATATCACTATACTGTGGTAAGAAGTGGGGGGTCCAACCAATCTTTCAATGGACACTTTCAATAGTAAAGGTGATATGAAAAAAGGGGGTCCAGCCCTCAAGTGCCTATGGTGATACTCAATGTTTTATTGCTAGGGCCGGGTTCGAAGCCCACGAATACCATTTACAATAACAGGTCTGGAATAATTTTTTTTTCGAGAAAATTTTTCTCAGAAAGGTTTTGTTTATCTTAATTTCAATAATGAAAAATTTACTCTAAATTCTTTTCACAAATTGAATATGATTTTTATATATCTGAAGCTATGGGTATTCTGAACGCCTTGTTAGCTCCTCTTCTTTCAATAGTCAGTATATTTAATTAACCTCACTGCATGAACACGCGTATATAAAATTCTAAATCAATTCTATATATACATGGAACATATGGAGATAATGAACAGTATTCAAGATCAAAAGTTCATAAAACAATACAAAACAGGACGGACCTGCTCAACATCAGAGGTGGGATCAGGTACCATGGAGGAGTGAGCATTCCCTGCCGACCGGTCACACCCGCCGTATGCCCCTTGTCATGAACTGGAAAATCCCTCGTCAATTCACTGTATAAATAACGGACTAACAAGTAGTATATATGTAATATGTACTCTTAACTATTGCTAAAGTTCTATTTACTGTAAAGGAAAGATATGTATACCTTAAGTATATTTAAGGAATGAATCTTGCGACCGCGGAACATTAACTGGCAATCAAAACATTCAGTGATAGACAATGAAATGGGCGGGTACAATTCGACGCGGACGTGTGGAAAACATCGGATTGAAATTGCAGATCGAAATTCATTTTCAATCCACCTCAGCTAGGCTAGAAGGTACATTTATATTACTTATTGACCAAGAAGACAAATAATTTTAATTTGGTACAGTTTGAATTTTTTTGTCCAGTGTTTTAAATAGATTAATATTTAAGGGACAAATATTTCATATCTCTTTGGTAAATATATGCATATCTTTGTGTTGGTGAGGGGGAAGGGGGGTGGAGATTTTAAAATAAATTTGTCCAATTTTTCAGTGAGAATAACTATAAAACTCATGCACTCTTATAATCCTAGAAATAAAGTATATTGTCATGTTAAGCCATGATCTTACTCGAAAAATTTTAACCCCCACCCCTTCCCCTTCTAGAATCAAATATCTCCTGAAAAATAAACCTTTGTCTTCTTTGATCTTTCAAGTTCTTAAAATCATGAGCTAAAACTAATATTAAAGCTGACATGAACTCTTAAAAACGCAACATTTTCATCTATGTACGACTTGTTTCATACCAACTATAGCCGTTTTCCGCCATATTTCTTTCAGATACATTGTCTCATTGTAACGATATATACCCCAATGCGCTCGTTACACTTGAATGGTTCTTTGGCTTGGGTATCGACTTGTGCACATCTCCGATGGTAAAGCATATATAAGAACACATGAGGTGATCAAGATATTTCAAAACCAAAATAAACAACATAATAAGCATATTTTTGAATGATTATTGATTTGAATCAAAAGAAAAAAATGCAAGTTTGGAAGAGAAATTTAGATGCATGAGTACATATTTTTACAGTGCGCCAATTTATGCCGAATAAACTTGAAATAAAAAGCAGTATAATTCGCAAACACTTTTTTGAAATTATTATCATTTGAATGGAACAAAACAACCAACGTCTTTGATTTGCAAGTCCTATGCAATTGATGCATTTCGAGAAAACGCGTCGAACGCTGTAAACGTACCCATACCTGGTAATAAGGTTACTGCATCGGTTCGAAGATGTGCACAAGTCAAGTGATATACACCCTGAATTCCATTTATTGAAATATGCATCACAAAAAAAGAAATAAACTCCATAAAAAGCTCAATAGTAAACACACTGTCATTACTCCGTACAGACTAGCACTTCAAAACACTTAGTCCGTGCTGATCAGATTTTGGTCAGGGAAAATATCACAAGTGGAAAGAGAAGTTATTTGGTATTTGCGAGGCTGAAAGGGGGAGTGTATCTAAAGTATATTTATAACTGTTTCATAATGTGAATTGTAACTGTAAATTGTCTCTCAATAGTTGTAATAAACATTCTATATAGTCTGCAGTTGTTTTGCATCGCAAAATTCCTTTTTCAATTATAACTGATTACTTTAGTACTAATCTCAAATCTAAACCGAGTAGTTTGATATACGGTAATTATTCATTTCAAGAAATAAAGGCATTTAACCAGAATACAAAATTTCATTTGTACATCTGTAGGTTCTTTAACACACAGAAAGAAAGACCATCCCCTGTTTATATTGACATTTAGGCATTTTGTATTTTAGGGGGGGGGGGATAATTGACATGACCGTTACCTAAACATTCGTGGAAGACATACATTTCTGCTAAATCCATTTTTGAGATGTTTTACTGTCTCACTCCGACCACAAAGTAAGTACATTTTGGGGTATGTGACTGTTTTATAATTATGTAGTACAGGAAGTGTTTCATTTTCGAGATTTCATTATCCCTGTCTGACAGTCTAGCTGTTTCAAAAATAAAAATAATTCCTGTAGGAATATTTGGGAGATAAATTTTAAAAACTAGGGTAGGGATACTTGAAAGCTGGTTCAATACGGATAATTTTTATTTAGTTTTTTATTTATTGAACCATTAAAATCTCTCTCTCTCTCTCTCTCTCTCTCTCTCTCTCCTGTAACCATTCGTTAGCGCTAAATTAGGTTTAAAATTCTACGCACTTTGTGCTCTACCATTTATTAACCCTAGAGACAGATCAAGGATTTTTTTTCAGGCAGGGATGTCGATTGTCAAAACTTGTTCAAAAATTGAAATGATAATTTACTTTTGACAAGAAAATTTACCTAAACGCAGAAATTGAAAGGGGAAAAAAGTGAAATCTACATCATAAGAATGGGAACATTGTGAACTTTCTCAATTACCTTATCAGGCAAGGAATCTGGACAAAAAGTATTTAGACAATAGGAATAAGTTTAAAAGTTAATTTTAGTAAGAATGTGGCATTCTCATCGGCAGTTCGCTTTCCGTTCCTATATGCATCGACTATTTTTAATCATTAAAATTTTATGTCAAGAAATATAATTCACATTCAATTATAGAGGCGGATCCAGCCAGTTTAGAAAAGCGGGGGTGGGGGTGTTTCAGGTCGGTGCCCCCACCACTCATTAGCATAGAATTAAACCACGGCAACTTCAAGTCCTTATTACTTTATGAGAAAGGGGGCCTCCAAAAGCAGTTGAAAAGCAAAAAAGAAATAAATTAAAACCAAAACAAAAAAAATAAAGCAATAACAACACCAACAAAACCTATTTGCCACCCTTAAAATCCTTTTTAGGAAGGGATAGATCGTAGGGGGGAGGGTTCCTGTAACCTTTCTGTTCGGTACATTACTGCATATTTTCCGGTAACAAACAAGATGTGTTTGTGAAACACTATGCGCCCGGCGGCAACAAAAATCGAAAAAGCTATTTCTAGCATACTAGCAAAGGTAACATTCAAGGTCACATGGTCATTGACCTTGGTGTCATTTGAAAGACCTTGATTAGTGGAGAATGCACACCAAATATGAAGTCTCTATCTTTTATGGTTCAAAAGTTATGGTGAAAGGTACGAAAAAGCTATTTTTAGCATCTAGGTCACAGTCAAGGTCACCAGTTCATTTACCTTGGTGTCATTTGAAAGAACTTTATTAGTGTAGTATGCATAGTAAATATGAAGTCTCTATATTTTATGGTTCAAAAGTTATGGCGAAGGTTAAAGTTTGCAGACAGGAAAGCTATTTTTAGCATATAGGTCACATTCAAGGTCACAAGGTCATTAATATTGGTGTCATTTGAAAGCACCTAGTTAGTGAAGTATGCAGACCAAATATGAAGTTTCTACCTTTCATGGTTCAAGAGTTATGGCGAAGGTTAAAGTTTGGGGACAAACAAACAAACAAACAAACAAACAAACAGACAGACAGACAGGACAAAAACAATATACGCCTCGGATCTATAGATCCGGGGGCATAAAAATGTGAAGAGAGCTTTCAAATCAGAATATTATTTAAAACTGCAGCAAAAGCTAGATTATCCTCGGAAAAAGTGAGCCTCCATCTGCATACTATGGGAGCATTTTAAACCTTTCTCGATTTAAAATATTTTATGCATATTTCTACAAGTTCATTACTTCTGGAGATGGTCCTAAAATGGTATAGCTAAAGTTCGCTGGAATCTTCCTGGCATATTACTTGTGGGTATCCAGGGTCCTTAGGCGGGGTTGTGAAGATACACAGAGGAAAGCAAATCTGCATACATCTACAGATCTAACGAGCAGAAAGGACAGAATTTTTTTATTACTTCAAATTATTCGACGCATAAATATCTATATTACAGAAAAAAATTCTATCTGTGTGTGTACGAAAATAAAGGGGGGTTCCGACCCCCCAGAACTGCCCCATCTGGATCCACTAATTAATTCTATTTTGATCATTCATAAACCACAGAATCAAACTCGTTTATTGTGTAAAAAAATATAAATAACTTTAAATCAAGTTATATTAGGTCTATATTTTAAAAAATAAAGCCAGTACACAGTATGTATTTGAAAATAATTGATCGTAATGATTATTCGATCCTTTTCAGATGTTTGTTTAATTTATTTATTTGAGGAGACTGTTATGCATTTTCACCACCGCCCCCACTCACCCCCTCCTTTCACAAGAAAAATCTCGTCAAAAGATGAAAGATTCGTAATGATCAATGCTATAAAATAGATTTGATGTAGTTAAGCTATGTTTATAAATTATGACTTATTTTATCCATATTTATATATACAGACAGTAGTAAATATATATTTTTTTGAGAGAGAAAAAAAAAATTTGCATTTTTTTTTCAATCACCCAAAATACCAGTGAGATTTCCACCTTTGAAATTTCCCCTGACCAAATAAACTGATCGTCGTGGACCACGTGTGTCCAAGTGCTATGTGGTGACTTTTTTTACTGTAGAATTAGCAATGGATTACATGACTTCTGAGATGCATATTTCAATAAAAGTAAAATAGGACATTTCTTTCGACATGTGCACATCCCTGTAACGATAGCAGTATTCAGGTAAATGTTTTATGCGTATTCCATGCGTATTCTCGACCTGCAGGCGTGGATATTCAAACGGTTTTTGCTGACAGGTATACATGAATGTATTCCGTGTTTTTTTCCTTTTTTGCAAATGCACATGCATTCAAAAATAATTTACTTCTCTGCATAGTTCAAGTTTTTGTTGGATTTTTACTTTTAAAACATGTAATTGGTCAGTTTATGGATTTATGACTACTATGCTATCGGAGATGTGTACATGTCGACAGTCAAGCTAGAAAATCACTCAAGTGAAACAAATCAGCGAGGCTTTATATAACAGGTACAGGTGGCCCAAATTTTTCGATTTAATATGGCGGAATCGAAGAAATATGGCGGACAAGGGCGTACAGGAACGTAGTAAGTCGTACAAAGATGAAAACTGATGCCTTTTTAAGAGTTCATGTCAGCTTTAATGTGAACTTCAAACAATATGTATTTCGGAGTTGAAATTACTTGATTTTGGGATCATTCATTCACTCTCTATTTTGAAAACAGCTCAGGTGGATTGAAAATGAATTTCAATCAGATGTTTTCCCCACGTCCGGGTCGAATTGTACCCGCCCATTTCATTGTCTATCACTATTTCCAATTTTGTCAGTTAATGTTCCGCGGTCTTATCTTAACCTATAATATACGATAAAACATAAGTTGGACAAATTTATTTATATACATGTATCGTATAACATGGGTTACATTAAGCTTCATTCCTTATTATTTCATTGTAAACAAAGAGACAATTTTTTCCTCCAAAAATGGCTTCAAACTGAGCAAATTTTTAAATTTACGTCAAGCGGTGTATAAACGTTTTTGTCGTAGCTCATTGTGACGTAGCCAAGTTATGTGATACAATATAAATTAAATCTTCTATCCAATCAAATGACGTGTTACAACTAAAATTAAATTACATTGAATTGATTGAAATATACAAATAGATGTCGAGTATTCAGGGAATAGGTTTATGAAATTATGAGAGAGTTAATAAATTTATTGTAGCAATTCAATGTTTGTATAATCAATATAACTTTTATAGAAACGATTCCTTTCCATTAGTTAGAGATTTATTCCTTCCCCCAGCCTCCACTAAAATCTTCACCCCGAGTGCCACATACTTATATTGAAGTCTGTCCCCTTTATTTGAGGTGGAATTCTCCGAAACATTAGAGTGTCTGGAGCAAAATCATATCTAAAAGTCCCACACATAAATCAAATGAAACTGAGTGATATATAAGGCACCAATTTTCGCATAGAAACGGTCAAATTTGCGTTCCCGCATGCTCTTGCCAGATATTGCAGAAGTGTTCATGTATTTCTAGGACGAGCTCCGAGCTGGGAAACGAGTAACAGTAAGCTGGGATATCACTGTGTTCCGCCGTAAGTGAATTTAGGATTATTTTCATCTCAATCACTGTAGAAAAGCTAATCAGGTCAACGAACATTGAAAATTCCGCTTCGAATTCTTCACCCCCGGGTGGCACCATTCCGCGCCCCCATATGTGGGGTTACATGTAGGCACGGTGAACATGGGGTGGGATCGAATAGGTTTCAGGATTGAGGATTCACGAAAGAAACATATAGAACTTAATACTATCCTATCCTTTCCTATCCTATCATGTATCCTACAGCCAATCAGATTCGAGCAAAGGTTCATTCATATTTCAGAAAATAAAACATTCTCTTTTCTAAAAACAGATTTACATCATAAACGAGTAATACGGCGTATGATCTAACCGTGAACGAGCACCGGAAGAATCTGGGAATGTAAACAACGTAGAGTCCAGGCATCGAAAGACCCCCAGCTTGTTTGGATGACTTAACCGATTCTTACTGTGTAAAAGTGTAATAACATGTTTTTCTGTTAGATATATTCTGTTTTATTGGCTAATTCCACAGGAACTGTCATCCGCGGACTTGAATAGATGATGTGCGAGAACATGTAAGTATACTACACATTGTACACTGTGCAAGTGCATTTTTACACATATTTCACAGTTTAAACAATGTTCTAATGACTAAAATTATTAACATTTTATATTTTATGTAAACAAAAATAGGGTGCGGAAAAATAGAAAGATTATACATGAAAAGTTAAAGATAATCACAAACAGTTTATATGTGTAATATGACAAAATTAAATTTTACAACTTCACGTACTTTACGTGTACCGCTACCGTCTATAGTGTTTTTTTTTTTAAGGACAATCCTGGACATTTGCAACTGTACAGATTGCAGCTCATCTCATACATGTTTGCTGTTAGACTAAGTGATGAATGATGTTCAAACCAGTTTTAAAGAGTCCTAAGTCTGAAATCATGGTGCTTTTATGAAGGAGATCAGTGCTTTTTTTCTGTTTCTTTTTAATTAATTTTATGTAAAGAATATGATTTATTTAGTAAAAATCAACCAAATTATGCATAAAATATATCAAAATTCATCATATAAACCTTCGGTTTTCTCTTGGGTTCTCTAGAGTTCTCCAGGGTTCTCTTTTTAGTAGGACCGGGCCTTGTCTCCCGATCATTGTTAGTAGGAAATATAAACAAAGTCTAATTGCAGCCCGGAGGACCGGACTGCTCTAAACATATAAGTATAAGTGTTGGTGTATGAGGATTGGGGTGGGAGTAGTTATGTAGAATTAAAGGTTTTCTAAACATTGAAAAAAAATTTAATCAGAATGTTCTTTCCGTTTATAAATTACGAGATACATAATATATTTACTTGTATAAAGTGAATCTGTAAAAATATATATGTTTTCATATTTAATATATAAAGTTACTTAGCATTTACTATCATAACAACGACATGTCCCTATTTTTAGAACATCGAATTTTACTTCTCGAATAAAAACGTAGTCTTCACAGTTCGTGTTTAATTTTCTAAAATTGAAAATTAATACATTTTTAAATATAAATGATGAGTGTGTCATACTTCAATTTATATTTTATGCAGCCAACATTTACTTGAGAATTTGATCTAAAGTTTAAAATGGTATCGTTTTTTTTTTTACATTTTTATCCGACTAAAAGTTTTTAAAAATATTTACGACCATCGTCTCCATCAAAAAGACGCATGCCTTTTTACACATATCGAAGCGGTTTGTTGATCAAGATTCATTTTTATTTATTACTTTATATATTTACCGGGCGACAATTGATGGTTACATCAATGTTTTCCTGTTATATTTTTTCTTTTAATTCTTTCTTCTGGATGCCCCAATGCTTTACATATGTTCGCAAAATCAGTACTTGCCCACGTTTTATAACAATCTGTTTGTGTACATTTTTTTTAAATGGAAATGATAATCGTAAATTAAGTTTGTTTGGTCTGGCAGGAATTATGGAATGTCGATCTCGATTATTTCTCTCCATTAAAATATATTACATTTAAATGAATACCACAACTATAACTAATTTTTTTGGTAGTTCCGTTTTTTTTTTCGTTTTGTCAAATTAATTCCTAAATATAAAAAAAACTGAGAGTTACAGGATAGGATAGGATTAGACTGAAATCACAAGATAGGATTGTGGATGCGAGATTAACGATAGGATAGAATTGTCAACTTATAGGATAGCAGCACTGTATATGTACGTTCTATTTATCCTATTGACCAATCGATATTAAAAAGATTGCATTTTGTTTTATATAATATTGATATCAAAGTATCATACATCATACAATGTAAATAAATCATCTATTTTAAATTGTGAAAGAAACATAAAGATTTGATATTAAATACTAAAGAGAGTTTTTAGTTATCTGTTGCCATTTTTAGAATGCCAACATTGAAATATGCTGCATGTATATTTAATATACATGTATATCAGTTATCGTATTTTATTAAATATTTCCCCCTATCTGTTATTCAAATAAAATCCTTTCTCTAAATTAAATAATTTGTATCTACAACTAGAGCGATTGATACACTGTAAGTTTTCTAAGCGCGACTTTGTTCCCATCCAATATACAACATAAAAGTTATGAATTATTATCATTGATTTTAATAATCTGATAAAGTAAAAAATTCTAGACCCAGTGGTGCATTAGACACATTTCCACATTTGTTTATATATCCTGTAATTTTATATAAGAGAACCTGATAATGATAAGAAATTAACAAAATATACATTTTTTAAATTTTGGTTCAAACAATTAGTACTCGAGTTTTCAAAGCCAGAGTGAATGTTGTTAAATGTGTTCCTTAATTTTTAATGCTTATGGATTAAAAAAAAAATAACGATTGTTTTACTTTTCATGACCAGCTGGCAATTGCATTATCTCGGGTCTTTCCGTCAAAGGTCGGAAAATAAACCTCGAATGTTAAAAATTTATACATCTTCCTGTTTATTCAAATATAGGATTGACAGAGATAGAAGTCCTATCTATAGTATATTTTAGGTAATATCATTACTTTCAATATAGTTAAACTCCGTATTCCACAGATGAAAGGTCTCCATGCATTTATTTCAAAGATCGCAAAAAGGGGAAGTTATCATGGCGGCTTCCATATACATTCGAGGTCGTTTTTCCGCTAATCGGAAAGACCAAAGAAGTTCCGATTGGGCCAGCTGGTACTCTTGAAGATTTTTAAATTAATTTATCTTCATGCTTTGTATAGAATTTGAAAAGACTTTTAAAACGAAACACATAGTAATATTTTAAATATGTAATAACACGTTCAACATCAAGATTATTTCATAAAATAATGTATTATATATAAAGAAATGTGGTCAACAATAGGTTTTTATTCTAAATGTCGTAATTACAATGCGATTTTCAAAGAAGCCATGTGTTTCTTGCTTTTTGTCAAATTGAAATAAGGCTCCAGGGTGCTGCCATGTTAGAAAGACATGTTGAGGCAGATCATTGTTAGAGTCCTTTAAATACAAGTATAACAAGCTAATTCAGAGAATTTGTGTCCCCCGCTTAGGGAAAAAGTAAACAATGCGCAAGGGGTTTGGGGTGGGGATCCCCTTGACTGAATTTGTAGAGTTATTAAATGTATACTGAAGCAAATAAAATGAGGTTCTAGAGACTTTTGGTATAAAATTACATTGCAAAAGCTCAACATCCTCTTGAAATATCGCCCAAAAGCGATAGTGTTACACACAAACAGAATGTATACATTTATGACCTTGAAGTTTGACCTGTTGACCTCAGAATCAATGGGGTTTTTTCTTAAGCCACAGGGAGTTGTTATGTAAAATTTCATTGCAAAAGCTCAAAGGGTTCTCGAGATATCGTGTGGAAACGAAAGCGTTACAGACAGACAGAAAGACGGACGGACGGACGGACCCAAATTAATATCTCCCACTTTTCAAGCGGGGGACAAAAATAGCGACATGTAATACAATCAATACTAATAAAACAAACGTGGCGGGACACTTTGAGAGGGGTGAGAGAGGTCATAGGGACTTTTGGTATTAAATTACATTGCAAAAGCTCAATATCCTCTTGAAATATCGCCCAAAAACGATGGTGTTACACACAAACAGAATGCATACTTTTATGACTTTGAAGTTTGACCTCAAAATCAATAGGGGTCTTCTTTAGTCCATAGCTCAAAGCCAAGGTCATAAATTCGCAAATTCTGTCTGTTAAAACACTTTCGTTTCCGCGCATTATCTCGAGAACCCTTTGGGCTTTTGCAATGAAATTTTACATAACAACATAGGCAGTTACTATGCAAAGTTTCATTGCAAAAGCTCAAAGGATTCTCGAGATATCATGTGGAAAAGAAAGCGGTACAGACAGACAGAAAGACGGACGGACGGACAGACCCAAATTAATACCCCCCACTTTTCAAGCGGGGAACAATAAGTCTTACTTGTATGTTATGCCGTTTTAAATATAATTACTCTACTATCACCAAAACTATCAACCTTCCGGAGACACTTTTGTAAAATGTTACTCGCTAAATGTATGCATTCTGATACTTTCATAAAATTTTGTGATAAAATAGCTAAACTAAACTTTTCAGTGGTGTTGCTGTGACAATGCTTTGTTGGCATGATATGTTTGAAGCATGAATAGTTTACAATTGTAGACCGAGGTACACCTGCTTCCAGTCGCCGAATACCCTCCTTGTGGTACGGACCATTCAGATAGAGCACGCCAGCTTTTGATAGCAATTTTGTATATGAAGGAATTCATCAAATGTAGAAAACAACAAAAGAAAATTGTGAAAAATTTAACTTGAAAAACTAAAATTAATGTCTTTTCATGCATATTATATAAAATATCGATAGGGTTCTATAAAAACTAAAATGACTGAAGTGTCTTCACGTAGGTTTTATTATTTTTAAATTAAAAAAAAGAACAAAAGAACTATCTATGTTGTATAAATGACCAAGACGTGTGAAAAATTACGAAATTTACGACAAAGGCCTAGGTACGGGGAATCTAAATCTAAAAAATAAACAAATCTCCGGTATTTTTGATCCCCATAAGGCTGACAAGTAACTACACTCGACTCTGACGGGAAAATCTTAAGAAGGGACTCAGCTGTATATTGCAAATCGAATAATTTCGTATTGGATATCAAAGAGGTTTACAAGAAGGATTCGTAAGAGAATTACAACAGTTAGATTGAATGGTTATTATTGTAGAAAATCCGGAGTGATCAATTGTATTCTAACCAAATAAAAAAATGATTATTTTTTCTTCAGCTTTTTATCATGCTACATGTCACAGCATAAAGTCCTTCATCATAAGTTTGGGAAGGAGTCTTCATTCATTTGGGGGAGGGGGATTGTTTGATATGAAGTTTGCATGCTACTCCAATACATTATCTGGCTTTTTGGAACTGTGTTGCACAGTGCATATAGATGTTAAAATGGATAAATATGTAGGTGCATATATCATTAAGCTCAATATGATTATATATATCAAAAACTATTTTTGTAGGAAAAGAAAGATCTGAATAATCACTGGGTACGTTATGCTATTTATTTTTACAAGTATCTTGATAAACCAAGTTTAAAATCAACAAAAAACCTGATATAATTTGTTTTCCTTTCACTGAAAGTGGGATGCTAAATAAGGTCTATGTATCTGTCCGTGTGTCTTTCTGTCTGTCTGTAACACTTTCGAGAAGCCTTTGAGCTTTTGCATTGAAATTTCGCACTGCAAATCTCTGTGTCCCGAGGGAGACCCTTATTGATTATGTGGTCATAGGGTCAAGGTAATTATGCAATAAATTTTGTAGGTAACTCCATGGAGAAGTGAGCATTCGTGCCGACCGACCACACCTGTCGTGTGTTCCTTGTCATGGTCAGTAATGAACAGAAAAAAATCCGTCGCCCATTCAGTGTATAAATAATGGACTAACAATTTGTATGAAAAACGTCAGTCAGCATTTGACTCAATAATATCAAGTATTTGCTGACAAGGTCATTGTTTCGACCATAGAACTTACAAAATGATGACTTTAAACGAGTCTGCTGATATTCTTCTTTCATCAACTTGCTTGTCAATAATTTAACTCGTTTTAGAAATTATTCATACATAGAGCAAAATCTTGATTATCGAATCAGATATATATATTCTCCGTTTGCAGGTGATGAAGGTATATTGCCGCATAAGTAAGGGAAGTTGACGATAGAAAAGTTAAAGTCATCACATTCATCATATAGCTTAGTTGTTAGATTACCATTAGTGTTTTTTTTTCAAGTAAAATATCCAAGTATGAAACAGAAGTGTCGGACTCTGTGGTATATTTTATCTCAAGCCCACCAGGATATATCGTATGGACTAAGGAATGGAATTTACCATTATAAATTTGCAATACGTCGTCGATATATCTACGCAGCTCTGTTAAAGCTGACATGAACTCTTAAAAAGGCGTCAGTTTTCATCTTTGTACGACTTACTACATTCCTGTACGCCCTTGTCCGACATATTTGTTCGATTCCGCCATATTTAATCGAAGATTTTTGGCCACCTGTACCTGCTATATATAGCCCTGTAGAACTGTTTCACTTGAGTGATTTTCTAGTCTGGCTGTCGACATGTACACATCTCCGATAGCATAGTTTTTAGAAGTCCATAAACTGACCAATACATGTTTGAAAAGTAAATATTCAATAAAAAATAGAACTATTATAATACCGAGAATTAAATTATTTTTGAATGCATTTGCTGCAATATAAAAAGTACACTAACACGGAACACATTTATGTACAGCAAAAATCCATGCAGGTCGAGAAAACGCGTCAAACGCAGTGATAAAAACATTTACCTGAATAAACTGCTATCGTTACAGGGATGTGCACATGTCGAAAGAATTATCCTATTTTACTTTTATTGAAAAATGCATCTCAGAAGTCATGTAATCCATTGCTAACTCAATAGTAAAAGATGCTTGGACACACGTGGCCCATGCCGATCATTTTATTTGCTCAGGGAAAATATCAAAGGTTGAAAGCTCAGTGGGGTTGATTGAAAATTTTTTTTCAAAAATAAACATTGCTCTTGTTTGTAAATGTAGTAAATAAAATTTATGATTACATAGTTTAGCTTCATTAAATTTATAATAAAGCATGCATTATTACGAATCATTCACCATTTGAAGATATTTTCCTGTGATAGAGGGGGGGGGGGTAATAAAACATGCATATTAACACTCTCATAGAAATAATTTAAGAAAAGCGTCTGAAACAGATTAATTATCATCAAATAAATACTATGTATAGGCTTTATTAGAACTAAAATAATTTGATTTAAAGTTATTTATAATTTTATGCACAATGAAAGAAAAAAGTGAGCAAGTTCACATACCCCACGCTTCCCAAAAAGTCGAAGTGCTGAAATTCCCAGAAAAAAATAAAGGAATAGTAATTTCCATGTATTATGCTCATCTATACACATTGTGTCCTAAATATCTGCAAAGTTTGACGAAATTGTGTGCAGCGATTTATGAGGAATTGCGCTGACAAACTGTTCATCTCTATTTTCAAGATATGGCCAAAATCTAAATGTGAAAGTGCGGAAATTCCCGAAAAAAAATGAAGAATTCGGAATTTTCTGGTGATGTGCAAATCTACACACACATTGTCTCCTATAAATATCTGCAAAGTTCGACGAAACTCTGTGCAATGGTTTATGAGAAATTGCGCTGACCAAAAAATAAGGAAAAAAAGTCTGGCTGACGGGTCAAAAACATTATACACGTACCTCACGCAACTTATTGCGAGGAGTATAATAAACGAGTTTGATTCTGTGGTGCAATGATAATGAAAATAGAATTTAATGTGAATTAAATTTCTAGACATAAATAATTAATGATTATTAGAAAAAAAAATATAGGAAGAGAGAGCAAACTCCCCATGAGAATTCCACATTCTAATATACCTACAATTAGCTTTTTAAAAATTCTCTTGTCTGTTGTCCAGGTCCAGATTCGACACGTAACTTTTGATAAGTTATTTGAGAAAGTCCCCAATGTTCCCATTCCTGTGATGTATATTTCACGTTTATTATATCCCCCGCTTGAAAAGTGGGAGGGTATATAGTACTCGGTAATCGTTATGTCCGTCCGTCTGTCCGTGCGTCTGTCTCTTACGCTTTGGGGTACCAATCTCTTATCCGCAAATCATCTTGTACCACTTAGTGAAATTTAATGAAACTTTCACAGAATCTTAGATTTATTACACATTACCATTGTGCAACTCCTATTTTACTTTTCAGGGGTGTAGCAACAGAGGGGGGGGGGCTGCCCCCATTTTTTTTCCGCGACCTAACTTATATTATAGGAAATGTTAATTGAAGGTGTGGTTTTGTTTTGTTTTGTTTGTTTTGTTTTTTTTTTTTTTTTTTGGTTGTCAACTTTTTCATGTAATTAAAAAATATTCTCTGACTGATCACCACTTTTAAATACGATGCTACGTGCCTGCTTTCTGATTTGACACATATTTTGGGTTTAGCAACAATAGCAAAATATGGACTTTGCCATTATAACCACATGGGAGGCGGGGTATCATTTAGTGAGCTCATTGCTCACAACACCTCTAGTTTCTCTTTCAATTTGGGCGTTTGGGTTAATTTTTTGTTCAAATTAAAATTATTATCCAATTTATGAAGTTTTGACATCCCGTCTGAGAAAAATCCTTGATCAGTTCTAAGGCTTAATAAATGGTACAGGACAAAGTGCGTAGGATCTTATACCTATTATTGCCCTAACGGATGGGAGAGGGAGAAAGAGAGAGAAAGTTCAATATACAAAAGTTGATATTTTATAAAAATTATCCGTATTCAACCAGTGTCAAGTATCCCTACTCTAACTCTTAAAATTATCTCTCAAATACTCCTAAAGAAATTATTTTTATACAAAAAAAAAATAGCTAGACTATCAGGCAGGGATACTGAAATCTCGAAAGACTCTCTGTAACAACATAAAACAATTACATTCCTCAAAATGCACATACTTTGTGGTCGAAGTGACACATTTTTAAAGAAAATCTCAAAATTGAATTCGGCAGAAATGTCTGTGTTCCAATAATATTTAAATAACGGCAATGTCAATTATTTTTGCATCCCCCCCCCCCGCCTAAAAAAATCAAATGCCTAAATGTCAATCTGAACAGGGGCTGGCCTTTCTCCGTGTTTGTGTGTGTGTGTGTTAAAGAACGTATAGATGTGCACATCAAAATTTGTATTCTGGTTAATTGCTTATAAGATTTGAAGTAAATAATTACCGTACCTCAAATTACTTGGTTTAGATTTGAGATTAGTACTAAAATAATCAGTTATAATTGACAAATGAATTTTGCGACGCAAACCAACTGCAGACTATATACATGACTTTGTATAGAATGTATATTAGAAGTTCCTGTAGATAAACAATTCACAATTATAGCTTATGAACAGCAGTTATAATACTTTAACCCCCCCCTTTCAGCCGCGCAAATACCGAATAACTTCTCTTTCCACTTGTGATATTTTCCCTGATCAAAATGTGATCAGCACGGACCAAGTGTATCGACGTGCTAGTCTGTACGGAGTAATGCAGTGTGTTTACTATTGAGCTTTTATGGAGTTTATTTCTTTTTTTGTGATGCATATTTCAATAAATGGGATTCAGGGTGTATATCACTTGACTTGTGCACATCTTTGAACCGATGCAGTAACCTTATTTCCAGGTATGGGTACGTTTACAGCGTTCGGGGCGTTTTCTCGATATGCATCAATTGCATCTTTAGGATCTGCAAATCAAAGACGTAGGTTGTTTTGTTCCATTCAAATGATATAATTTCAAAATGTGTTTGCAGATTTTACTGCTTTTTATTTCAAGTTTATTCTGCATAAATTGGCGCACTGTAAAGTACATACTCATGCATCTAAATTTCTCTTCCAAACTTACATTTTTTTCCTTTTGATTCAAATCAATAATTCAGAAATATGATTATTATGTTGTTTGTTGTGGTTTTGAAATGTCTTGATCACCTCATGTGTTCTCATATGCTTTACCATCGGAGCTGTGCACAAGTCGATACCCAAGCCAAAAAATCATTCAAGTGTAACGACCGCATTGGGGTATATATCGTTACAATGAGACAATGTATCTGAAAGAATTATGGCGGAATACGGCTATAGTTGGTATGAAACAAGTCGTACATAGATGAAAATGTTGCGTTTTTAAGAATTCATGTCAGCTTTAATGCTTACTAAGAGAAATCAACGGAAAATAGAAGTGCAAAAACGGGAATTGTTTTTAAAACTGAATTTATTTTTATTCACCTGTTCTATAATCACAGAACTTAAATACTTATGGAAATCATAGTATAACCTACTCTGTACTGTATGGAGTTTGGTCCCATCGATGGACAGTCACGTGATGAATGCATAGTAGGTACATGGAATGTAGGTCAGTTATCGTAGAAATTTTTTTTCTCAAATTCTGAGTCAATCCCCAGAGTATGATTTTCGAGGACTGATCATTAAACTCTTATTCGAACATGCATCTCTGAAATAATTGAACATCGTATTTTTCATGACTTTTATTTGAAAAATTAATGTACCTTTCTTTTCACGGTACGTGAAATCGTCGTCAGGCATTTAATAAATATTTAATAGTTCTTTTGATATACTTTAGATAAAAAAGGTATGGAATTTTTTTTCTCCAATAAAAATGTTTAGATTTAAATGATCACCGAATAATCGTTGTTTATATTTGCATTCTTTGATGTTGTCAAGAATATCAGTAGAAATAAGGATTGGCTTTCGTGTTTTCAGTAAGAAAAACACCCACACGGCTATAAAATCAGTATAACTGATCACTGCACCTTTTCTCTAATAAATCTCAAACATTTATAAAGTGTTTGCCTCTTAAACACAATTATCTTGATACAGGCAACGCCGTCGTAACATTCTCCTAATTTTTGTATGATGCAGTTGTGACGTCATGGATCAACGTTATTGATACACTATGACAAAAATCAATAATTTAACACTATAACGAAAAAAGACAAAGCTTTAATTAAGATGATAACTGTAAATGCTTTCTATTTATTTATTTTTAAGTTCTATGTTTTAAGAGCCGAAATCCATCTTGAAATAAATTTAGTATTAAAGAAATGTTGCTTTTCCTGAATTTAAAACGCCCTAGGGTGAAGAATTATTGCTCTTTGTACAAAATGCAAAAATATAGATAGGAAAAATTAAACAAAAAATGGCAGTTTTCAGCGAGTTTTTAAAAGCTTTATTATACAATTAAAAACATTGACCAGAATTTAATTTTTAATTATATAAAACAGCAGTTTAAAGGTGTTCTGTGTTTCTTTTTTTGAATATTATTATTGAAAACTTCTATTTATTCCTTTCGCAAAACATTTCGTATATCGTATAAGTAGAATTTTTAGCGAGGATTTAAGTTTGGCATTATTAGCGAGGGTGGCGAGATCACTAAAATTGAATATCGCTAAAAATTAATTGCATTTTATTTGTAATAGCTTCTTTAATGTGCGTTTTAAAATGGCTAAAATAACATGTCGCAAAAAATAACAGTTTTTAAGGACAAATCGCGGATAAATTTGCGTCTCACTAAACTTTCCTCTTATACGGTGTATACTTCTAAACGCATACAACTAGTAGTAGTGGAGCTTGCACTTTACGACTGTGAAATAGGAATGGCACTCATAGCAGAAGCAGTTGCGTCCATACGCCTCTGAACGCAATTGAAGACTGCAGGGCAGGTTTATAGTGGGAGAAAACAGTGGATATACAAATACAAAATAATATATAGTTTTTATATGATTTCAGAGAAATGAAATGTACATTATTTGTACATGTCAAAAAAGGAATAGTAATGGTTGTAAACAGATTAATCAGTCAGAAAGATGGTATCCGGTTATAGTTTTCTGTGTCCCGGCAGGTCTAATTGAAAGTGTTACAGCGCATCAGGAACAACGCGTGAATGATGTGGAAAACACTAGCGTAAGGCACAAACGCAAGAGCAAAAGTAACAATGGGCTAGCGAGTTTACGCCAATGCGCTTGTGCATTTATAACAACACACTAGCGCGATGTGACTCTGTGCTATAGTGCATTTGAAACAATGCCAGAACACACTGTTTACACCAGGTCGTCAAGCTAACACATAAAAGATTGTGTAAAGTGTAAGCATCACGACGTGTTTCGTGTAACTTGTAGCACATCGACGTTTTGTTTTATGTTTAGCGTAACAGCATGTTGAGAATAACGTGCTAGTGCATTAATTATCACTTTATGCGAGCATATTTTTCCTAATATACTGTTTCACTTTTGCGAATTACCTTATCTGGACTTTAACATTATGTTGACCGACAAACTAGAAATAGATTGCTCACCTACTCAAACAAACTGGGATGAAAGCTGTTTCAAGGATTTCCATCCCTAAAAGGACAAAATTCTCTACCCTTTAATGTCCGTTAAGTACATAATACTCTGATATTATATTAAAGCATTTTATAGTAGAAAATGATTTCCCACAAGAAAGTTTCAAAAATTTCATTAATTAAGCAATAGTCAATTAACAAAGTTTACATTGAAGTCTATAAAGAAATGCCTTATCGTTTTTTTTTTTTACAATAAAAACTCAAATAATTTGAATATCACGGATACTGCGGTGAAAAGATGCATTGAAAGAATGAAAATAGAATGATAATTGAAACAGCTATTATTTTAAATTGCTTTTTTATTATTTTTATTAATTAAAAAGGGGGGAGATAATTCTACATTCAAGGTCAAAACTAGGACAATTCCCACTTATACACGATAATAGTAATAAATGGGAAGTGTGTCTAAATAAACTGAGCATTCAATACCTATATAGTTGTTATGTATTCATTTTCATTAAATTTGTTCCTATTAGGGATTGAATACCTCAAAGCTTTTTTCTTCAACTGATGCATTTAATAACGGACTTTTGCGAAGAAACTAACTTTTACAGTTGACGGTTGACTTGGAAATTCAAACCTGTGTTACGTATGGGTACAAAATTGATAATAGATCAGAAAATCTATCTGTTGGTCATACATGTCGGTATTGCTCTTCGTAAAGTCCTCATTCATGTTGTTTCCTCATGCTATTGACATGATTTTGTCTGATACTTTTACCCTAGCTCTAGTCCACTGATTAAAACAAAATTGAATTTACATAAGATATCAATGATAACTGAAACATTCCTTTGGCAATCAATTAAGTTTGAATTGATATTGCTTTTTCATATACTGGTAAACGGGAATATATGGCACACTACTAATTCTAGCGCTTTTGGCGCAAGAGCCCCTAAACGCCTTAAATTTATTGTGCACTAACAGCTTTTTAAATATATTTATTTAGATTTGTGTTTTTTCAAAGCTTTTACATAAGTCCATGTAAACCAGAATATGCTATATGTCGAAGGGTCGTTGGATGTTACATATATACTAGCCTTGCACATGGTAGGATGGATCGAAAGATTTTTGACAAATTACAATTTATTTAAAACATTGTTACCCCGGTAGTTGTAAGCCGATTCGTATCATTTAAGCATCTTTTGAGTTTGGCTTTACGGCGTTTCATGCATTTTTCGCCTCGAGGTAAACAATGCAATCAAGCATGGTAATTGAGCTCTCAGACAATACATGATTATGATTACCGTTTATCCAAGTAACTTTCTTTTAATGCATGCTTTGTTTTATTATTTAACAAAATGCCTATAAATATACTCCATTTCTTTTATTTAAAATGAAAATAAAATAAAGTTAACATTGTGCCACATCCATGTGATTGCAACACCACAGTAAAGTTGAAGAATGTTTAATTATATACAAAGTGCAATTGTGTTTCCATGCTTGACCGTAAACAAGTTAATTACGGATGTAGATGAAAAAAAATTACATTTATAAGTTTAAATGAAAAATGCAAGCGCTAAAATTTATTTGCGCCAATGCATTCCCACTTGCGTTTGCGGTAAAATATGTATGCGCAAAAATTTTTTCGTTTGACAGTAAACGATACTGGGCAAAATAAGATAGGAATCATATTTTGAGACAAAAATAATTTTTTCATACTCATGAATTTATGTGACAACAAGGCTTAAGTAGTTTTAAAAACATGTCATTTACATGATTTGATACTTAAGTCACACTTGTTTATTGTGTTTTGGGACATATTGGTGAAGAAAGTACATATGTACCTGGCGTTAAAAAATATATGGAAGCATAAAAGTGTCAAAGAGGTTTTTCTTTAGTGAACATAAGAAAAAATCAATAATTCTGGCCAGAACTGGAGATAAGACACTATTAGGAGGCATATGAGTATGGACGAACACTCCATGGCAGCATGGATGCTGGAAGCTAACAAAACGCAATGTCACGTTGCAAAAAGACTATCTTTCCAAACGCAGAATTAACTGTTATGGAACCGATATTTACAGGCAGAAAACTGTCAAGAAAGGCTAAAATCGGGACGTCCAAGGTGTACGGCAGTCCAATTTTGCTGAGACGCACCGCTTCCAAAGTGCTCTTAAGCGTAAATCTGGGCATCAGAGAGCGACGGACAGACAGATTTCTACTTAAACAGTTTTAAACAGACTTCAGAAAGCAAATCTCAAGGCTTGCCGACCAGCCGAACGTCCTGTATTAAAATTAAAGTCCCACAGAAATCGATTACAGTGGGTAACAGAACACAAAAAATTAGCAATAATGTCATTGGGGTTCAGTTCTCTTCTCAGACGAGTCACGATTTTGTTTGGACTTCCGCGATTACAGAAGACTTGTTTGGACTGCAAATGGGGAAAGATATGCGGATTGTGTCATTTCTGTGCAAAACAGAGTAAATGGACGTTTGGTGATGATTTGGGCAGGCATAAGTATTGTCTGCAAAACTGATCTGCACATTTTGAAAGGCAACCTGACAGGTTAAAATACCGAAATTATATTCTTCGTGCTACTGTTAGACGTATTGCATGTATTCTGGGGGAAGATTTTCATCTTTTCATCTTAAAGGATGATAATGCTTGACCTCATAGTGTCCGAATCTTAAGCGAGTACATGGAAAGTGAAACAACTTAGCGTATGGACCCGCCAAGTCGTTTTCTAGACCTGAAATTAATTGAACATGTATGGAACATTCTTTAGCAAAGCATTTCAGTTCGTCGTACAATTCCCCAATATCGACTAGAGCTTCATACAGCATTGCATGTGGAATGGCAACAGATCCCTCAGGCTAGCCTTGGACGGCTGACGGGCATCATTGGTCTGCGCTGCAGAGCCTTGTGGGGAGATCATAAAAATACTGACAATCACTTTAGTGACGTCATTTGACTCTTCGGAAAAAAATCTCATTTTCAGGCCTATGCCCAACATGCCGAATTCTAAAGTGACCGTAATGAATAATTCGTATCGTGTGTTCAAACAAATTTATCATATCCAATGCCTTATTTTACTTTTTAAATATAAAATATGATACTAAAATTAAAAATGCATTCTGTTTTCTATGATAGAGTATTTGTAAAATATATTTAATTTGATAATCCTTAATATTTTTTGCTTAGTATATAATGTATTTGAATACTTATGAATAAGATATCAATGATAGGTTTTGTTATAAAGTTTTGGTTATGAATGATATATATTTTCCAGAGGAAATTGACTATGACACCATATACCAACATCTATCCCCTTAAAATATCCATTAGATGAGCTAAATACACATTTTACATTGTAAAAATAACGTATATAGTATCAAGATGAGGATAATGAACATTTGCCCTCAATTTACATGTAGATAACTATCAAACGATCACGAGATTACCATATCTCCTGGACATTTTCCAAAGAGCGCACGTGCTTATAAATAAACACCAAAGGTTGCTGATTAAATTACTTTAAAGGCAAAATCGTTTGCAACTTTTTTTCATATTAACAAATGCTGTGTGGGTAAGTGATGTCGTAAATTAAGTAATATGGTTTATATTTTCGTTTAAATAGTAAAGTGTCATAATATTTAACAAATTATACTTTGTTTTTGGTACATGTATATGTAATAAACTGGTAATCAATAATATGTTAATAATGAAATTATAATTGGCAGTATCATAACAGTTTTCTTTATTTCAAAAATGTGTAACCAGTGAAGTAGGTCTAAATTAATGACAAGGATATGTAGCCAGACACAAATGCATATTTGCTGGACGGAATTTATCCTATGATATTAACTAAAGCAAGTTTCGAAATAACCCATAATTTAAATATGAGGAATCGTTTAAGGTTTTGTCAAAGGTAAACATGTCCAGAAAATTATTTTTATAATAGCACCAAACCTATTTGTGTATAAAGTCAAAACGTTTACAGTTTATAGATATATCATTGATTAATAGATAGAAAACATCGCTTTATAACAAATATTTTTAAAAAGATACTTTTGAGAAAAATTTTATCAGAAAATGTGTATATTTTTAAAGAGAAATGCATCTCCTGAATTCTGTCTTTTTTTTTAAAACCATAATTGCAGAAATAATATATGTTTAGCATTGAAGGGCAAGTTGGACGTGAATGGTTTCTGAAAGGGTGTTATTGAAAAAGTCAAAACCCCTATAGAATCCGCCATTTGCAATGTACTTTCACTTTCAACATGTTCAAGTCTTAACATTTGGACAAAATAAACATGGAAAACAATTTTCCAGAGGCTATCCAAGTCGAACTTGCCCTTTATTGATTAAGATATTTTGTTTCTGCAATGATGGTTTTCACTAAGAGCACATAATTAATTATTTCTTTGTTTTTTTATAATTTTCATTTTTAAAAAAGTATTTTTCTCTATTAATTTTTTTCCAAGTATTTTTTATCAAATGACATTTTATATCTTTTATTCAATGAAAAATTTATAAACATTAAAATTTTTAACTTTATACCTCACATAGTATTGAGGCTATTGTAAAAATAAATTTACGGTCATGTTGACCTTTGACAAAACCTTAAGTTCCAAACTTTTTTTTGACAAAAGGCAAAAGGGTTGAGGGTTAACATAAAAATCATGAATTCCTAGCTAGGCTGATTCTACACAGCCAATCGTGCCTAACTTTACGTTAATTAGTGTTAATCTCAATTGACATTAAATTAATGTTAGTTTGATGTTAGTTTAATGTTATTTTCTTGAAAAGGTTAACATTTAAAAGTTAACATTGAATTAATGTTAATTTTTAACATTTATTTAACTTAACATTAATTTCATGTTACTTTTTAACGTTAATTTAACTTAACATTAATTTCATGTTAATTTTTAACATTAAATTAACATTAAAATTTTAAGTGAACTTGGGCTCTGTTTAAAAAAAAAATAAAACCAAAATATTAACATTAAATTAAATATTTAACGTTAAATTGACGTTATTTTCATGTTAACTTAATGTTAGGCACAATTGACTGTGTATCCCTTTCTGTTTTTAGAGGTCCGTGTTTGTTCTGCTTCAAATTTGCATAATTTGATTCCTTTTTCTGTCTTTACATTTCTTTACATGGAGAACATGCCATTGCATAATTTATGATTATTGGGAGAGAGGGAGATTTAATTAATGCATGTTTACGGTATTTTAATTGCAAGATATACAGTTCTTTAAAGATGGATTGACAATAAAAATTTTAGGTGATTCAATTGAACAGATGATATATCTTACACAAACAGATCTGTATTATATCCTAGAAAGGTTCTTTAAAGAAATTACAAAGACAAAATATTGCATAAATAGCATATACTGACAAAATAAATCATCTCCGAAATCAAAACATGGCTTGACCAAATTCTTGAAAAGAGTCAATGTTTTTTATTTGACATACATGTATACATATTGTTGAAAACTTATGATACCGAATTTTCACTCCCAATCCCACCTCTGATGTTTGTGAGGTATGTGTTTGCTCCAATCCTATCTTCTTATGTTCAATCGACTTTGTAGCTTAATTACGGTTCGTTATCTCCACATATATCAGAGAAGCTATTAATTTGTCAAGTTAAATATGTGTTGTTTCTTTCTAGGCTGATACACAGTAGGACGTAAACTTTCGACATTTATATCAATCCAACAATGTCAGGAAAAGAGGCGCCAGAACTTAAGGGTAACTCAGAAGTTGTTTATAACCGAGATGATTCCAGTATCAGCACTACTGGAAACGAATCAAAAGATAAACAATCAGAGAATTCAGAAAAAGAAATTCGTAAGTTTCATAAATTTATTTTTAGTTATATCAAGGTTCAGTTTACTTCATTTTATCAATTTGAAACAAAAGAATACTAAAGAAATTTTACCAACACTTTTAATTTTGATTGTAAGTTTGTTATTTAACATCAATTATGTGTTTTACTCATATTGAAACGCTAACCAATGCCGAAAGAAGTTTTAAAAACAAGCATTCTGAGAGTATTGCATAAGCAATACATGTCCCCTACCGGGTTCCCCTTTTTCTTCAGGATGTCATTTTTAATGTGCAAAAGTCATGTCCAAGGTTAAACTGAAAGATTTTCAAGTTGTAAATGCCTCAATCAGAAGTTAGCGCAGTTCGAACCCGATCTTAATTAAGCGATTATGAAAAATATTCAAAATGCCATAATTCTGTCAGAAATCAATGAAGCCAAACGAAATTCAAACTTGATTTGTAACTCATTAAGATACACTCACTTACCAAAATTCAGCTCAATATCTGCAAGCGTTTAGAAAAAAAGTGCGGAAAACCAAGTGGGAATGAAAAATGTTCAAAATGCCATAATTCTGTCAAAAATCAATGAAGCGAAACGAAATTCAAACTTGATCTGTTACCCATTAAGATACACTCACGTACCAAAATTCAGCTCAATATCTGCAAGCGTTTAGAAAAAAAGTGCGGAAAACCAAGTGGGACAGACTGACGGGGACAGACAGACGCACAGACAGAGAGACAGACGGACGGACGGACGGACGGACGCAGAGGAAACCTATAGTCCCCTCCGGTTTCACCGGTAGGGGACTAATAAGACCTGTACGCTGCACTCATATAGCCTTTTAGCAGTGGAGAATATTATTCAAGCGAACGCACATTGTGACACGTAACATAGGTTAAAACAGTCTTGTCCGGGAGTCCAGTCTCCATGTCGCACAGTGCATTTAACGTTATATCCACATATGAAATAACAATAGTTTACAGCTTTAATCACAAATGCAATTAACATTAATAATGATTTTCAATTTAAATTCCATTTAATGATAAAACAATAATAATATTTACTTGCAATTGTTTGTCAAGCTTACTGTTCTTTGATCAGACCTTTTGGTAACCAGCAGGCATTTCAACGTTGAATCAACGTCACACTTCAAGGTTGAATCAACATTGAATTCTGGTTGCATATGAAAGTTGAGGCAACGTTGAGACATGACGTTGAAACCGTTGTTTCAACGTCAATCTTCAACGTTGAATTAACTTCGATAATGTGTTGAAATTTTGGTTGATTTATGGTTGATTTTTTGTTGCAAATGAAAGTTGATGCAACGTTGAAGCTTTAACGTTGTTTCAACGCCAAATATCAACATTTAACAAATTGAACATTGCTTGTAATTTGGTTGAGATTTGGTTGAAATATTTCGGTTGTACAAACGTTGATATTTGGTTGAAATCACGTTGAATTCATATTTCATTCTGCTTTATAAAAAAAGTACGCTACATTTCAAATTATAATAATTCTTTTTGATGATCAAGTAGCGTAATATTTATAATTATGTTATAATCCAGTTTTACGATTGTGAGAGAATTTATTTTTGTCTGTATTTTAAAGACAAACACAGACTCGGATTCAACTAAAAAATCACTGCTTGGCAAAATTTATAATCCTAGTGAAAAGGGGGTCACAGTTATTACATCCAGGTTCTTCAAAGTTCGCGTCTGTCTTACACTACTAAGTTCCACAAAGTGGCAGATCCATTGAAGTTAATCGTGCATTTAGTTAAGTCCCACGAATGAAAGAAATGAATACGAGAATCCACCCTCTGCAGCAAAAGCCTTTATTAATAAAAGAAATAAAGATGTTAAAGCCATTTGTTCGATAAAATGTACGTAACAAATTATTTTAAAGGATAAAAAAATATATACATGAAAGATTTAAGATAAAAATCAGACAAAAGAATTTTTCCGGTACATTGATTCAATTAACATAATTAAAAGAATTATAGTTTACTTCATCTTAAAATTCGTATCAGTATGCTTATAAATAGTTATTTCTAAAGAAAAATGTTATAGACATACATAGACATACATGTAGTGTACTTACAAAATGCTGCATTCCTTTGTATATATAATTTTCCCGGGCGAGGAATCTGATGCAATCAAGGCTGGGTGACTGTACAATCAATAACATGCACCACTGGTTTATTGAACCTTACGACGAACTACAATTAATTAAATTGTATAATATATTAGTATACTTATATTTCATAACCAAATGAATATCAACAAAACACATAATACACGAACTAAGGATGTGCAATTCACGCAGATTTGAAATATACTTATAAAACAAGAATTAAATGATGTACAGATACTAAAAACACTTTATTTCTTAAATCCATGAATAGGAAATAATACTTACTGAGCAGAAGTTGATATTCTAGCCTTAATCCTTGTCTATATAGTTTGTAAACACATTAAATGTGAACAGAAAGGAGACGAGCTCTTCTTGTCCATCAGTTGAATTCAAATTTTGACCTAGATAAGCTTCAAACACCTATACTCTGCCCGGCAAGAAAATTGCATAACAAGGTACATAATCCTGACACTGAAACTGGCCAACTAAGCGAGAGGCACTCATTATATAATATCTTGAAGGTTTTGAGGAGTGGATCTTCTAAGTAATGCTACTTGACAGGGGTTAATTGTCAGTGTGAACATTGTTATGTGTTTATTTGATTTTTTTCATAATTTGTGAAAAGCAAGATTATAGAATTATAATACACACAACAAAAGCACAATCTAATGATGCATGCGTTTCATTTATTATGTATTATTACATATATAATATTGTTTAATGACACCTATATATTGTAACCTTAAAAACTAAAATGTTCAATACTCATTACAGTTGTTTTAATGTTTAATTTTCCTAACTTTTTTTAAAGTTGCATCTTCCACGTTGTATCAACGTTGAAATCAAGAAACAGTCAACTTTGTATATTTAAACCCTGAAATTCTCAACGTTGAAATCATGTTGAATCTTCAACGTTGTTTAAACGTTTACATATTAACGAACATCAAACATTGAGAATATTTTGCAGCCTCAACGTTGTTTCAACGTTGAAATATCGACGAACATTCAATGTTGAAAATATCTTGCAGCTTCAATGTTGTTTCAACGTTTAAAAATCAACGAACATCAAATGTGAGAATGTGTTGCAGCTTCAACGTTGTTTCAACGTGAAATAACGACGAACATTCAAAGTTGAAAATATGTTATTATAGCTTCAACATTGTTTCAACGTTTAAAAAAAGCTTTTGGATTTACGTTGAAATATAGTTGATCAACGTTGCAACCTATATTCTACCTCCTTTCAACGTTGAAACAACGTTGCGTGCCTGCTGGGGTACAAAGAAGAGTGATAGACACACCAAATAAATATGGTGATAATACCCTCGTAGGTCCCAATGCTTGACTTTGAAACGATCAGGTACCGCTGAAGTAATTCAAATTCCTCCTAAATACTAAGGATCGATTAGCCAGAGTTATGAGCTGTACATTAGTGAATGAAGGATATGGAGATTACAGACAGTATTCAACATCAAAGTCCATAAACATTAGAAAAAACGAGTAGTGCACACACGAATAACTCTGTTTGAAAAAACCCAGCTCCACAAAATGCAAACGAAATTTTCGATGATCTCATTATCAGGGCCACGAGGGCTATTAACAACAATTATACAACTTCAAGGGATGTTTTGCTGTGAAAACAGTGATATAATATGTTAAGAACATACAGTTCATGATTTTTTGAGACATGGCATTTTAAAACATGGAGAAATAACTTGTGCACAATAAATATAGTCTTTGGGGGTGGAGGGGGGTGGGTGGAACTAAAGTTCTCTGTCGAAATATTTTTTTCAGAGAGCTACAGATCTGCAGCTTTAGCGAAAAGACGTACGAATGTCTGGCTAATGTCAGATATGGCAACATCTTTTGAGAATCAACGAAAGAGCAAAAAGTATAAGTGACAAGTGGTTTTGGGTGTAATTTCCAAAAGTTTTGAAGATGTTTAAAATCACAAACCATATTAAACCTTAGACAACAAAGAAGTCTAAATTTTAGAATGATGAAAATATAAATTTTATCTCTGGTGATGTTTCTTGCGAAAAAAAGGACGTTCGTACAAACCTTTAATTGGCGTGAAGTATATTTCGCTCACTTCTGAATTCATGATATGAAGTAAATGAGTCTCGTTTTACGTTGAACTCTTCAACTCTAATACATGTTCGTGTATCTAAATACCCCCAAATTTCGACATTTATTAAATTTCCGTTGAAATCGAAATATTGAAGTCTATATCACATTCCTCAAATAACTCTAAGGAAAGGAATTAATTTACAAACGCAAATATATCTGCATTGAAAGAAAAATTCTTTCTATATAACAGTTGCACACATGTAGATATGGAATAAACATTTTACATTTTTTGTCGTATCTGCATGTAATTATTTCTCAATTTTCGATGATACAGAAAACATATGGTGTTTTGATCCTGTAGTAAAAGTTATCGGGAAAAAAGTTACGTGTTTTTAATGGTGAGTGAATGATGAATTCTGATGACTGATAAAAAAAAATTTCTTTTTAATATCGGGATCGAAGTGCTTTTTATGCGAGGGGATGCCCTGTTTTGCGCGGGGTGTCCTTCTTGGATTCTCTCTCCCTCTCTCTATTTCTTTTAATGTTTAAGTGTTGCAAGTGCTTTATGTATATTATAAATTGAATAAGATTATTTTATATCGAAAGAATAATTCGTATGGATTTAAACAAGTATAATTTTTCTTACTGAATATATATAAAACCACACCTCCTTTGCGATATTCTTAGATCTGCTCTAATAATTGTATGTAAATAGTTATAACATACGAAATCCCTTTGGAATAGTCACATACCAGTCGCCTGGAAGAAAAAAAATCTCAAGTAATTCTCAAATCGATTGAGTTTTATTTAGTAGCTTTATTCAAAATTTTTGGAAATTCAATTAGGCGCAGTCGACGTAATTACGTTTTCAATGAATATTGCAAAGTTGTTATGGCGCGCCTTACTAAAATGCTTATAAAATACTGAACAATTTATGTATATTTGCATTCAGAAAGAGTTCTGCGATCAAAATTATACAAAAAGTAAATTTGTAAAAACGTTGGTGTGAGATTTGTGTAAATACTTGTTCACTATTACAGCTTAATTTCAATTTTCTTTTAAACTTTTTATACATATATGCATGTCAAAATTTTAAGTTTTGCAGGCTAGGAGAGGGTAGTCTGCAATGGGTCATTCCCTAATATCTTAGCTAGCGTTTACTCTGATATGAAGGTATAGATATTGGTTATTTCCATTCTTATAGCGATACGATATATCAATATCCAAGTGATCTTGTAATAAAAATACCATAGTGTATGTTTCATATTTGGATATTTCACTTGAATAGTACGTAAATGGCAATCTAGCAACCAAGCTTAATGATAAACTTGATGACTTTAACTTTTCAATAGTCATCTTCCCTAATGCCTAGGTCACATTTAAGCCGATGGTCGGGCGACTAAATTTTTCTGGTCTGTCGGCTGAAAGAACAGGATCGGCCAACACAGTATCGGGCGACACGGAGCAGTCACATTTTTTCCTAGGGACACCGATGACTTGCATAAATAACACAAAAATCATTTTCCTTTAGAATTCAGCAATATTTTTTCATAGATCTATATTCAGATAGGTGACGTGAGTAATGTTTGCAAGGCAAAGTGGTAGAATCTTATAAAATTCTCACTCAATGTTGAAAATGTGGGTAAAATTTGTATGGAATTGCATAAAAACGACAAATAGTGCATATCTAAGCAGCAAAGAACACTTAAGATTTCTTTTATAGCTTACGGATTAATTATTTACGTTATTTCCGTTCAAAAAAATTATATCAATCCATGCATCAAAATTCTGCTTGTGTTATGCATCCTTAATAGGTTAAATATTCACAAGTCGCCCAATCGTCGCCCGATCATCGAGCTCTGAGCTACAGTTTGATTTTAACCGTCGGCCGAAATTTTCAACTCCCTTATTGTCCAACGACGGACGACCAACTTGATAAACTGACAGCCGATGGTCGGACGATGATCGAAGGTTGGTCGACGGATAACTGCACTTGAAGAAATCGGCCACCGTTGTATGAAAAATTATAACTTGGACCGATGGACACAAAATTGATCGGCCGACAAAAAAGAGGTCAAAATCGGCCAAGACAACGGCTGATGAACTGACGACTGTCACCCGAAGAATCCCATTTTTGCTTCAAAACCCGTCGGCCGTTATTCGTTTCTGGAAATGTGACTGGGGTTTTACTTATGCTTCTAAAATATATCTTCATCAACTGCATACGGGGTTAAATTCTCTCGGTTGATTCGATACGCAAGAACATGCTCTATAGCTTTGTATATACAATTTCTGAAACAAGGTAATTTATTGACAAAAAAGTTTATGAAACTAGAATATCAGGAGTCTCCTTTAAATGCGTTCAAAGTCATCATTTCGTAAGTTTTATGGTCGATACAATGATCTTTTCAGCATACACAGTTTATCATTTAATCCATTATAGTGCTTACTGACGTTTTTCATACTTGTTAGGCCATCACTTACACAACGGGTTTTCATGTTTTGGAGGTCTTTGTTTGAATTCTCTTAATATACAAGCAAACAGTCGTCTGTCAGATATGCAGAAATATAGATAATACTTAAGATGTTGCCTAAATAAAGATGGCTTTGATTCAATATTTCATTTATTAATAAATATCAAATTATGCCTTTTCATTTTTTATATAAGGCCCCTCCACTTTTTGGAAGAATAGTCTTGCTATAGTTAAATGTAAAAAAAAATCATATATTGGATGCTTGGTCCCTGAACATTTTTTCATGGTAGCGTAAAACTCTTGCAGATTAATATTATATTGCATTTAAATAAGGTTTTATCGATAAATTAGGCAAGGCCCCTTTCGATTTAAAGCAGTTTAATTTTCTATCAGGTGGGTTCTTGTTTTCGTTTGATCAACAATATTTTGGAAGGCTCTGCACCTTTCCCTTTTAAAAGCTCGGGCCTGTCAATGGCATAATTAGGACTATTCAAATGTCGTGAAAACGCATTTTAGGAAGGCGTTATGCCTTTTGAAAAGGCATAATAATTGCCTTTTTTTTCTCCTTATATTAAATCTAAAGGCTTTGGTACATATTAAACTATGCAAAAAAGAAATTGTGGATGAACACTCTTTCCAGTAGCATTTTATCTGTATAATGATCTGATAATACATGTACTTTTTTCCCGTGAAAAAAGTGTTACAAAAACAAAATTAATAATTTTCAATATTTTATAAAGAAGTCATCTTCTATATCTTTGATACTATTATTCTTAAAAGAAGTAAAGACAAAATTACAGCATGACAACAGATACATGTTCTAAATGTATTTAGACCAATCCTATTACTTCATAATTTAAATCATGTCAGGAAAGTCATTTGAAAAGAGAAGAAATCACAATAATTGAACCTAACCTGATCTAAATAAAACTATATGTACCCTCGTCTCCTATATCAATATGATAGCAGTGCCCATGTTTTGCTAAAGGAAACCCAGGATATGTATCGGCTCAAGCAATATGCAGTAAAGTTTCTGTTAAAGATTCATCAATTCATTCCGTGGTATGAGAGGAGTTGCGGAAAAGTGATTGGTAGCCCAACGCGTAACAGATCGACGGACGTACAGAGGGACAGACGGACATACCGATTACTAGATACCCTTCTGCTTTTCAAGGTATAATAAATGTACAAAGAAGATTAATTTTGAATCAAAAGTCTATATTCGACTTTTAAAAAAAAATTATTGAAGCATACAATGTATAAAGTATTATTGTAACAACCCGTTTATGAAGATAGGAACAATTCTAATGCATGAACCGAAAATCTACGACTATTGCAATTAAAATTATTATTAATATTTAGAAAATTAAATGATTTTGTACTTGTAAATAATATCAGTAAACTCCACATGTACTTACAAACATTTGTAAACACACAAGTTCTTTCATCTGAAATTGTTTTAAAACAAAATTAGCAAAATTTTACCAAATAGTTTAAGCAGGTCAATGATAAATTCCTCCGAATTCATTTAGGAATACAACCGACTTACGTACGGCAGACCGACGGTATGACGAAACGGTTCGTTCTTTGCTGATATTAATTATTAGTAGAGACAGGTTATAAGGGAACGTCGAATGCACAGAGGAGGGTGAAAGGTCCACCCCTTTTTCTGAGTAATATATTTTGCTCTAATAGTAGTTATTCCAAAAGATGCTATGCATAATAATTTATCATAAACTTAGTAGTAAATAAACCGATTCTGCATGGTGTGATACGGGTGACGTCACAATACCCCATATTACGGATCGGTCCGAAAATCCATATTATGTATCGGACTGGCGGGCCACAAATCCACATCAAACCGGACGTAATGTTTGTATAACCTTTAAAAGTCAATTTACTTTAATTTATTTTAATATTCATAATAAATCATTTTTTATGACATTTATGGTCTTAACTTTTTTTCAGTTTCCTAAAATTGGCTTTATTAGATTTATAAGAAAAATGTCACAAACAAGCACTAAGTCTTCATCAATGACCATATCCATATGTGAACTTGCATATTAAGTGTTTTGAATATATGATAAATAGAATACTACATACTAAAATCCATATCATATGTCACATCAGCCCTCGGGCTGATGTGGGGCCACTCGGGCTGATGTGACATATGATATGGATTTTAGTATGTAATATTCTCTATAGAATAGAGTGTATCATAAACAGTCGATTATATTGATATTTTCTTGTTCTTGTTTGATTAGATGTCGATGTTGACCTGCATTTGTGAGGCTTAATAATGAAATTATTTTATCTAGACGACGATTTAAATGGCATAATCAGTTAGGAATGTCTACTAATAATGAAAAACATAACGACATTAAGTGTAGCTGTTGCAACGTTTATTTTAATGATATTTATATCATTATGCGACGTCGTCTAATTGGAGGCTGCTTCATGACACTACAATACGAAGGCAGCGAATATTTTTTTTACGTTTCGTCACCTGAAATTTTGCAACATGCCTGTTCTTCTAGTTTTTTCGATAGAATGTCTTTAATTTGGTGCTTGAAAAAATTATGTTATCGGTCTACGTCAAATCAATTGAATCCAAAGACTATTTTACAAAGATCGTTCGAAATATAGCTTATGTCACAATATGGTAATAAATACATACAATATACATGTAATATATATTTATTTATAATCATTTCCTTTCTCCTTCCTTATATGTTTTCAAGAACATCCCCTTTTTATAGATATTTAAAATTTACAGTATAAGCAGAATTTTTAGAAAGGATTTCATTTTAACATTATTTGCAAGTGTGCTGAAATGCCTAAAACTGAATTTAGCTAAAAATTAATGATATTTAAGTTGTAATATCTTATAAAGATGGCATTTTAAAATCTCTATAATAACCTCTTGCTTAAAGTGAATTGCCCAATCGTTAAATTTGCGTCTGGCTAAAATTTCCAATCATGAGGTTTATTTATTTTCTCTTTTTATTTGTTTATTTCAGAAGTTGGGTCAATTAAGTCCAAAGAAGAAGAAAATTGTCTTCGATATTTCCTGGCTATTGGTATCGCAGAAAAGGCATTGAGAATTTGGTTTGATACCGTCATTCCACCAGATCAACTAGAAAATCATATAACAAAGCATAAAGATAGGCTAAAGGAGAGGTGCAAAGATGAACAACAGCTATCTATTTTATTTCCAGGTCAGAATAATAAGAATTTAGAAATATCTTGAACTCTTTTTCATAAAAAAAAACAAAATTGTTACAAATTTGTCTAGTTTTCGGTTTTAAGACATATATCTTTAATAGATTGCATACAATTGTTTTGGTTTTATTCTTATATCAGAAGAGTGACCGCCTCTGGTATTTGCTACTCAGTCTTAGTAATAATTTTTACCTACATTGCTATACATTCCTCATAAAAGTTCATTATTATTACAAATTGTGTCATCTCTTTAAAGTCAGAAGTTCTGGGTTTATATTTGAAGATTGGTGTTGTTTTTCTTAAATAAAAAAATGCAGGTTTTTTATCCTTTCTTAATCCATCTGACTTTGGATCGTATGTGCGTTTCTATACTTTTTCTTATTGCTACTGTCTAATTTTGCTTTAAAAGAATTTTGCCATATGTATTTAAACTCTTCAGTATTACCTGCTCCTATTTGATCAATTTCATTTTCGATTGTCACAACTCCTTTTCGTGAGTGTCTTTTGTTGAAAAAAGAAATATTTGAAATATTCAATAATAATATCAATAATATAACTAATCCTTTTTTATTTTATTCATTTTGCAAGTAAAACACTTTACATTTCCAGTACCCTGGACATCATTTTTCATTTGTTAGTTCAAATTGAAATTTAAGAAAAATATGGTCGGACTTTTGGCTTTTAGTAAATACAGAATCACTGCAACGATTAAACGATTTTTTTCCTGATGCAGATCAGTATCAATGGTGTTGCGCATTGAACAGATCATCTCAGTTATGATTTTCTGTGTATTACTATGTTTCTTCTAAAGCCTTGAGCCCAACTTTGACTGACTCTTATTGTCACTCATTCAGGTTTAGAATTTTTTGGGCCACTCTACCTTTGATGTTTCCTAATATGCTGTAGATGCTGTACATGCATGTACCTTTTTTCCGCGTGGTATTAATTTGAACTATGTACACTATGTACGCGGTCTCAAATTTTCCGCGGAAATTTGTCCAAGCGTACTTAATATAAATTAAAGGCATATAGTGACAGTCTATGAAATTCACGTAATTTTCTACACGCGGATTCAACAGAAATTGAGATTCCGCGGAATAATGACCCCATGGAAACGTCTACAGTATTCCTCCCAGACGTGTCTCTGTACATAATTTGTAAATTTAAAACCTATCATCAGTAGATTGACATGATTCGCTCCACTGATCACTTACTTTGACTTTATCGCTAAAGCGGAAAGGTCATCTGCTGCCTCTTGAAAAGGATTGCCTACGTCTAATTCTCAATATCTTAAAGTTTTTTAATATTGGAATTTGTGCTCTGTTGATTTATGTAGCACTCTAAAATTAACTAGTGCTAATTGTAACGGGAACCGTTACAGATGTTACATGTACCCAAACGCTCCCTTAACTCACTTTTGGTGCCATATTCCCTGTAAACTTCATTAAATAAGACAAACTCTGTGAAATTTTTTGATCTAACAACGTTTTCTCTGAAGAATACCAATTATACTCAAATTTTAGCATTGCACGCGTGCGCATGTGAATATATATGCGTTATGACCATATCGTAATGTCTACACTATTTATATATTTTAATGTACTCTATAATAAAGCATTTGGTCTAAAATTATTAAAACCACTCATTCAAGTGTATTTTTTTTATTTCAATCGTTCTATATGCACGCACGTTTGTGCACGTGCATGATGACCATACCTTCTTATAGGAGTCCCTTATATCTATATATGTTCTAAATCCCATCCTGTTTTGTTGAAAACCAAGGGAGTTATAGCTATTTAAAGTTTCAGCCAATCAGATTATAGCACTCGTACATGCACGTGCTTTCATAATTTTTTTATATCGTATTTTAGGATATCCTAATGCATGACTATGTTTTAAATTTCAAAGCATTTCGTCAAAAAAACAAAGGAGATATAGCCCTTTAAGGTTTCAGCCAATCAGATTGCAGCTTATGTCCATGCCCATTATTTCTCGACCTTTTTTGTTTATCGTATTGCAGGATATCCTAATGCATGATTATGTTTTAAATTTCAAAGCATTTCGTCAAAAAATAAAGGAGATATAGTTATTCAAAGTGTCAGCCAATCAGATTGCAGCACACATGCATGCGCGTGATTTCATGAATTTTTTTCTATATCATATTCTAGGATATCATAGTACATGACAATGTTTAAAATTTCAAAGGGTTTCTTCAAAAAAACAGAAGAGATATTGAGATTCTAGTTTCAGCCAATCAGAGCAAAGCGCACGTGTTTGCGCGTGAGTTCGTGCTTATTTGACAGTGTTACGCTATTAACACTATTAATATATCTCTATGTAATGAGATTCAAAGCATTTCATCAAAAAATGTGAAAGTTATGGCCATATTAACTATGTCACTCATTTCACTCTCTTCACGCGCCCGCACGTGCACGCGTATGCACGCAAAATGACCTTCAGTAAGCACACCTACGCAATACACCTATTAACCCTAAAAAGGTTTTAACTTAGTTTGGTGAACAGTTTCTGAGAACACTACCGGACATAAAAGTACCGGAGAAGAAATAAGAAGAAAAAAGAATAACTAGGAGACTTATTGTTCACAGATCAATAAGAGGTCTTTCCACCTTTTGAATTTCAATTTCATTAAATATTTATATATTTAAAATTAAATTTCATAAAAGAGAGACAAGGAATGGTTTAAAAGAAGAAAGAAAAATGAAAATGAAAATTCTTTTAGGTGGCCTTGACCTTTGACCTTCAAGTTATATTCAAGGTCAAAGGTCTAGGGTCACATTGTTATTAACCTTATGTCTCTATGACTAATAGTTTTAAAGTTATAAGGTTTAATAGTAAGCACAAAAGCATTTAAGGTCAGTAACGCATTCAAAGAGTCACCAGATCCTTTTGCCCTTGAACATAAAAGTTTTTCTTAAAGTCCCATAAGGCATTAGCGAAGGCTTCATGTCTTTGCGGTTTACAGTTTTGGAGCAATAGCAATAAAAATGTTTTACGCACAAGGGGCAATAACTTTTAATAGGGTCAATCTTAAGGGACAAGAATGAAATCTTTGACACAATTCTAAGAGTACATAAAATGATGCATAGACATTAAGCATATGTTTAAAGACAAAAGAGATATAAAAAAGATAAATTTCTCAGTTTTGGAATGACCTTGACCTTTGACCTTTATATGAATTTTAAGCTCAAAGCTCAATGAATCTTATGATGTTGGTCTTATGTCTCTACACTTTCTCTTTTTAAAAATTCTTAATTATTTGTAAAATTCAATGACTTTCAGGGGCAATAACTCATTGAAGAAGTCACCGAAGACTTTTGCAATGAATAGATTCTAGAGTCCTCTCAATTAGTCGAAGACTATTGTGAAAGTTTCATATTTGTACGGTTTGCAGTTTCGAAGTAGTAGAGATAACAAGGTTTTTCCCACAAAGTGCAATAACTTCTCATTCTCCGAAAATGATTTAATTTAAAAAAGTTTAAAATTTAACACTGTTGCGATGATTTTTTGCTTAGAATTAATTAGAAATAAATAAGCAGTTTGTGCAGTGTTATAATTCTTTATATATTGTTTATTTATTTGCTTTTTAAATGTACTCAGAGAAAAACTTCAAAATATATGTTTGTATTAATTATAACATAAATATGAATTTATCAAATAAATCAAAGCACGACTGGGGGAAAATTGTGCCTGTGACAGTACTAACTAATGGGCTTTAGAAAGAAAGAGGACAAAATGCAAATCATTTCGTTCATTTTATCAATCTACACATCATGTTAAAAAAATACACGAGAGTATGTGCAGATGTACATTCGATTTTTTGCAATTGAATTATCAAAGAAAATATAAAACTTTCTCTTTTAATTTTAAATTTTTACTAGTTTGAGGTCATATTTAATAATGCATGACATCACATCAGACGAAATTATTTGATGCATATATTTCTGCATATGTTCTCCAAGCTAAGACCATGATAAAGATTTCGTTATCATAGTTTGAATAGTACAAGTATTATCAAATGTAGTGAGTGTCCTTTGAAGCTACATTCAGGATATTCATTATTTAGGGAAGAACCTGCAAGGATACTATAACTATTTGAATTATTTTATTTAAATCAGACATCAATTTAGTGCAATACGTTATATTAAGGATGAAATTCATTTTCTCCTTGTATGTCCCCATCTTAATGTACAAAGACTTAAACTCATAAATATTCGTAAAATTTAATGTAAAAGTACTCAGTCTTAATCTTATGATAATCTATTTCATTGGCTCATGACTGATGATTACCCTGGCATCTTTAGATCACTTGTTTGTATAATGTACTTTTTCCCTTTTTCTTTTTCTTGCCTCTGACTATAATTTTATATGTATATTCAGTATATCTCTTACAAACATTTTTATTTATTGCTCTCATTATCATGAACGTTCTAAAGATTGGATCCTCCTCCTTCCTTTGTTCGTAAATGTTTTTTTTTTTTTTGCTCCTTAAGGGGCCCAAATTGGACAGATAAGATCTTGTATCTTGTATATATCTTATGTTACATGTCGTTCAAATTTTGTTGAATTTTGCTCTTTGATTAAATCGAGTCGTCTAATCGAAATCTTCATATATAGTATATTGCACTAATTTTTGCGATATTTAATTTAAGCGGCATAATTTTTACACATTATTTTAGTACAACATTTAGGAATTCACCTTGGATATATCAAAGTATATAAGTCGTCCAAAACATGTCAGAGAAGTATTATTCATCAGAGATTGTTGTCATAATTTAATTGCCAAACCTTGAAGTAGTTGTATATTGCAACATTTTTATATCATCAAATCGTGTTCTAAAACAACAGCAGGAGGCGGTTATACGTTTCCGTATAAATATGTTGCATGTCTACATTATTATGTTGCATGTTAACATAATTTATCTTGCAGATAGGGGCAGAAATATGCCACCATAGGTTTCTTATTAAAAAAAAAACAGCTGTGTTATGTAAATCCTGTACTCTAGCATTGAGTGCAAGTGATCTAAAATTTATTTTTCGGTTGTTCATTGTGAAACAGTAGGCAATTGCAGACTAGTGCAGTTTAATCAACTTGTTTGTCAATAGATTTGCCTGGCTTTAAAATGCGTCGATGATTGTTTCGTTAACATTTTAGAAAACTGTCCAGTGACATCAACAACATTTGACGTAGCGACAATTTATCAGATCATAAGGCATACAACAGAAAATATACAACCAAGCAACTCATGGGGGACATTTCCTGATTCTGAGGATATGAAACCAGCTGACGATCTGGAGCGAGTACGGATCTGTCGTAATTCCTTTCGTCATGGCAAGAAGTCAATCTGTGACGAAAAATTTAAAAATAAATGGAAAGAATTGAAGGAGGTAAAACATTTTTATTACCATAAGTCGAATTGAGTACTAATAGGGTATTCTAATTATCGTACATTGTACGACAATATGAATAATTTATAAATATACTAATGATATCCTAAGGCATTTACAAAGAATTTTCAATTTTTAATCTTGAAATTTTGAATTGTAACAGCTTATAACTGAGAATAAAATATATTTTCATGCCATTCCTAAAGTCAAATCCCACGCAGATTAGTTATTAAGGAAATTCAAGCTCACAGATGCTTCGAAAAAATACTATCAATACAGACTTATTTCCCAAAGAATAAAGGATAATTTCTCTTTAGATTTAGTTTTGATTTACTTCTCTTTAGTTTACCGTCAGGGTAGTCCAGCCAGTGGAGCGCTCTCTCTCTCTCTCTGATTTGAAGGTCGTTTGAATTACAGTCACAACTGTCAAAAGTCGATGAAAAAGGAAAATAAACATTTCCTTCGACAAGCGATCGGCACTTTTAAATGAAAGTTACGTGTTATATGGTGATATCTTTTTACATGATGTCATTTTGATACATTGCTACATTATGTAAATAAACAACTTTCCATCACATTCGCATTAAACTTTACTCTTACTTTGCATATGAAAGTAATTGTAGTTTAATTAATTAATGCATTAAAGGACTAAATTTAAATATAATTTAAGGATATCCGATCCTCAGCCAGGAAGAATTACTCCAAAACTTTAAAACATTTAATTTAAAATGCATCAAATCGAAGCTTGAAAATAATTTTTTCATGCGATCATTTTCATTTTATTCATCTTTTTTAGATTCAATGAATTAGGGAGTCTTAGAAAAGGACCTATGAAATTTGAAATTTGTACCCTATAAAGGAGAAAAATTAATACAGTTTTAGAAAAATAAGATTTTATTGAATCCAGTGTTAGATACCAATGCTTATTAGCATGATATGAATTGAAAAGTAATTTATGGTGTTTTACTATGATAGCAAAAGCCTTTTATGCTATATATTTTAGTATGCATAACGGAAATAGAAGACAATAATACCAAATAAGTATAGATATCATGACAATTTCCATGAATGCTACCTATCGTTTTTTAGCTTAAAATATATTTGTTGACCAATTAGCAATTAGAAAATGCATTGCTGATACAGTATTCCAATTCGGTTTTTCTGCAAAAATATTGGAGATTTGACAATTTTCCCTATATAATATGATTAACTTTGATCTTTAGCTTTATAGAAATACTGTGGTAATATTACATTACTATGTGGATTCAGAGATATATTTATGCGTATTTTTGATTATTTAACTGCTTATTTTAAAAACCCGAGGATCGGACTATCTTAAATGAAAAAGCATTATTGTAATTTAATTCCTTACTGTTCAATATTATTGTCCCCATCACTGATGCCAACAAAGGATTAATAAGAGTCACATTTTTAAAATTTTAAGTTTATCTGGGGTTATGATTTTCATAAGAGGGTAATGAATTCGGTAAAAATAATTGTGCCTAGCGAGGGAGCAGAAATTAAAAAGACTTTGCTACAATGTCAAAAATTGATTAAAAATGTGATAAGAATATTGAAATCTAGTGCTATTTTTGGAAAAAAAGTGGAACAAAAAACCATTTATCCTTCTGTAACCCATGTATCAGAAGTAAAAACTTAAGACAGAGTACACTATCAATACACGTATGTACTGGTCCCAGCAGACAAACATTGTCTTTTATGGAGGATTCAGTTATGGCATGTTTAGCGAGAGTGTTAGGGTCGCTAAAATTATATATCGTACACAATTTATTACGCGTTATATCTTGTTTTTTCTTAGGAATATGTATACACATAAATATTTTCAAGCATCTTGAATTTTCTGCAAGGCGCCGATGCTTTACTATGTTTTCTGTGTTTTTCTAATTATTTTCTTTTTACATCATACTAGGGATGCTTCACCGGCCACTGTGAATTCATAAAAGGGGCTACATCATTTCATTTTCAAATGAAGCTTTTCAGTTTTAATTTATTCTTTTATTAGCAATTTTGTTATTTAAGTGAAGATGAAAGTGTGACAGACCAACGGAAAAAGATAAGACCAGTAACAAAGATCCTTCCTTTTCAAGCCTGGGTACAATCAAATGCATAATGCCGTTCTAGAAATTCGCCTGATAAAGTTCTCCTTGATGCGACACGATGAATGTCAAAAATTAAAATACTATTCTTTTATTTTGTTTATTGTTTATGATAGCTGATTGAAATATCGTTTTTTTTTTCGAATTCAATGTACACGTTGATTGATTATAATAAGAACCGTTTGTCGGTCAATTGTCAAATGTCAGGAGCTCAAAGGATTAATCATTAATCAATGTTGGGAACCTATATATTTTTGTGCATGAAGTTTAACGATATTCCACATTGTGCCGTTAAATAAAAATCATAATTTTCACGTCCTCCCTTTTCTAGCAATTGCCTTTTAAACGCCGAACCTTTGACCAACTTTAAATTGGTGATCACATTGAATAAAAATATAATATAATCCTCATAACAAGATGTTTTTAAGAAACAAATTTTACAGTTTTAAAGAAAGTTTCCCATGTTAAGTCCAATGTTGATGGCGACATTTATGTACATGTTCATACCTGTACTGCTATCGCAACTAATACCTTGGACTAAATCCTCGACTGGTACTTTCGATTAAAATTGTATTTTATTCTATGATTCCCTTCTTTAGAGATTAAATCATAATTAAAAAACTAGTTTGAAATACGACTAAATAAACTTGAATTAACACAGAAGTGTAATTATTTAAATAAAGATCATCAGAAGACTTGCTGGGGGTCAACTGGACGGAGAATTAGATTCCCTAGAGAACAAAGATTTAGATCATTCAGCCGTTGAACGAAGCCTTGCAGATTTGAAGAGAAGACTCAAAAATTTAGAAAAACGCGTAGATGATCATATTCCACAGAACATAAGAGGTAAGGTTTCTTCATGTTATGTTCTAATTTGTACTCAATTTATTTCAATCGACATTAATCGACATTAATAGGTTAATTAGTGGTACCTGATTCCATCTCTAATGTTTTGGAGGTCCGTGTTTACTCTGCTCTTATTTTTAGGTCACCTGAGTAAACTCAGGTGACCTATTGCTATCTGTTTTCGTCCGTCGTCGTGCGTCGTGTGTTGTGTGTTGTGTGTCGTGCGTTAACATTTGGACATTTTCATCTTCTTCTCTGCAACCACTGAACCAATTTCAACCAAATTTGGCACAAAGCATTTATGGGTAAAGGGGAACAAAATTTGTGAATTTCATGGTCCCTGCCTCCCTGGGGCCTGGGGGGTGGGGCAAAAACCAATAAAATTAATGCAATCTTTAAAAATCTTCTTCTTTACTCCTGGACATCAAGCAGTCAAACTGTTTGCATGATTGTAATCAGCATTGAGTCCTTTACCAAAATTGTGAAATTCATGGCCCCTGGGTCAGGGGTTCTAGTGCTAGGGCGGGGCTAAAGAAGTATATAGTGAAAATGCATTATTTCTTTTAAAATCTTCTTCCTTGCTACTGGGTATTAAATAAGCTAACTAAGTGCATAGTTATGATGAACAAGAGTGCTTCTACCAAAATTGTGAATTTTATGGCCCCAGGGTCAGGGGTTCTGGTCTTAGGGTGGGGTCTATAGACTATATAGTGAAAATACATGAATTCTTTGAAAATCTTCTTCTCTGCTCCTGGGTATTAAATAAACTAACTAGGTGCATAGTTATGTTGAGCAAGAGTGCTTCTACCAAAATTGTGAATTTTATGGCCCCAAGGTCAGGGGTTCTGGTGTTAGGGTGGGGCTCTATAGATTATATAGTGAAAATACATGAATATATAGTGAAAAAAAAATCTTCTCTGCTCCTAGGAATGAAATAAATTAATTACATAGTTATGATGAGCAAGAATACCTCTTCCAAAATTTTGATTTTATGGCCCTAGGGTCAGGGAATCTAGTGATAGGGCGGGGCTCTATAGATTATATAGTGAAAATACATTAAATCTTTGAAAGTATTCTTCTCTGCTCCTGGGGATTTAGCAGATGAACTACCTATATAGTTATGATGAGCAAGGGCGCTAATCTTCCAGAATTGTGAATTTCAAGGCACCAGGGTCAGGGGTACCATAGAAGGGGACTGTACTTATATACTGAAACTGGATGAATTGTTTGAAATCTGCTCTTTGGTATTTATCAAATATTTTTGGAAAGCAAGGGTGCCTTTTCAAAAATTGTGCAATGTGTGTATCTAGGCTTAAAGGGTCAGGGGTTCATGTGTGATAGGGGCATTACTGATTATTGCTGAATATTACTGATTACTTGAAATGCATTTTTTGTTCCCCTACCCTGCCTATGGGTATTAAGTAAACAAACTAAGCAACTGCTAAGTGTATTGTTATGATGATCAATCGTGCCTCTTTCAAAATTGTGAATAGCATAGCATCTGGCTTAAAACATGAATCAAATTTAATCACTGGAAAGTTGTTGCATTATGCTCAGGTGACCTATAAGGCCCATGGGCCTCTTGTTATATTATTATGGGCTTTCATATTGAATACTGTTTGTTGTGCCCATATCCTTCCATCAACATTGTAAGGAAATAGCGATAAATATTTCTATTTACTAAAATATTAAAAATTGCAACTATAAATTGAAAAATGGAAATAATATATAACGTAATTATAGTGACCATAGGGGACCAGAATGACATATCCTGAATAGGCAAACCATTTTGGTAGGTAATATTGAACAAATAATCCAACTAAGAGGGTTGTCGAAAAGGTTCATGGACAATGGCGTTTTGTGAATATAAAATGTTCTATTTAAATTGGTTGTATATTAAAATATTTCTTATGAAAAAAACAAGTCAGAATAATTTATTTTTTATTGATGGAACGTAATATTCTTTGTAAAATTCGGGGTCTTTAGAGATAGCAGATAGTGCACAAGGACCCAAGTAAAAATGACATAAACTCTGATATAAAGTGTTCAGATTAAAATAATATTTTTTTGTTCTATATCAAACATGTTAAAAATTTATTTTATGTATTATGTAATTTTATAAAATTTTATGTTCCACAAATAAATTGACTACAAAGCTCGACAGAAAAAGCAAAGTCGACCGGTTTAATACGGTTGAAACGACGTAAGAGACAAAATATTTATTTAAACAAACTCAAAATTATTGAAATATATTAAGTGTATCGATTTAAGATTGGTGTACACGATTTTTCGACAGTGTGCACAAATTCGAAGACACTACAAGAATTAAAAAAAAAAACATTTAATTTACTGAAAATAGTTATTTCAATTCATTGTTATAAATTTAGTATAGCGTCGGTCACGGCTGTGCAATTTGTGTATAAAAACTGTTTTTAAGATAACGTTCGTAAGTTTTTGTACATTATTTTAAATTTTAGAAATTAAATAAATTATTATTAATATTTAAAAATTACTGCAGACACTTGGAAGTGCGTTCCTCCTTAAAAAAGAAATGTAGTGTGTGTCCTTGAACATGTATTAACTCAAGATCCAAATGTTTGACGTTATAATGAAATAAGCTTAACGTCAGACGAGTCATGCGCACAATCTGCGATCTTTAAATACCCCGATTTTTATATAATATATTTATATATATATTTAAATATTTAGTTTCTTCAATAAAAAATTAATACTCTGACTTGGTTTTTCATAAGAAATATTTTTATATACAATAGAGGCACATCGAACCCGTTGTTTTACCAAAAACATCACTGTCCACGAACATTTTGGACAACCTAGTTAATCATAATAATCACTGGAATAAAATATATGGAGTGTTAGATGTTTAACATTATTTTTCAACAATTGTCTAAGTAAATATTACATATCATTTTATAAAAATAAAACGGATGGAAGACCTACGTGTTGCTCGCAACGACATTTCTTTAAGTTAGAAAAGTTTTTAGATTTTTAGTAAAGTTTAGTAAAGATTATTAGTATAGTTTAGGTCCCTTTAGATGCATAAGCAAAGTACTGAAAGTACTGAATCGAGGTGACGTCTTCCAGTAATATGTGAAAGTCACCCCGAAGTAACTTGGATTAACAAACATTTTAATCTAGGAGAAACCCTATTAACAAGTATATCCTGACAAAACGTCAGAGTTACTCAATCTGTAGAAAGTCAACTAGGAAGTGTCATTAATATCCTATAATGGTTTGATTAAGATGAGGGCTATCGAGTTCAATCTTTTGTTGAATAAAAAAAAAACGACCATGAAGCAAAATTCATATGTTGAATTTAATTAGAATAAATGAAATCAATCGTACTACTTTTTAAGATGAATTTTTGCTAAATCAAGTTCATCGTTCAAAATTTAATACACATTAGTCCAAATAGCTTGTAACAAGCCTACAGGTAGAGTAAAATCGTTTTTCAAAGTGGATTGAGGGGCTCCAAAAATTCCACGTGACTACTGATTCATCTCAGGGGCGTAGCAACCCCCCCCCTCCCTACTTTTTTCCGCAACCTTTAGTTACTTTTAGTATAAGAAATGTTAATTGAAAGTCTAGTCCCCCCTCCACTATTAGTGATGTACAAGAAACAAGAGGCCCACGGGCCTTATAGGTCACCTGAGCATTATGCAACAACTTTCCAGTTATTGAATTTGATTAATGTTTTAAGCCAGATGGTATGTGACATTCACAATTTTGAAAGAGGCACCATTGATCATCTTAACAATACACTTAGCTGTTGCTTAGCCTTTTTACTGAATACGCAGGGTAGGGGACTAAAAAATGCATTCCAACTAATCAGTAGTGCCCCTAACACTGTGACCTAAACCCCTGACTCCACACATTGCACAAATTTTAAAAAGGCACCCCTAAAATCAATAAATGAATGGTTTATAAATACAAAAGAGCAGATTTCAAACAATAAATTCATTTTCAGTATATAAGTAGAGCCCCCATCCAACCCCTGAACCTGGGGCCTTGAAATTCACAAGCCTGCAAGATTAGGGCCCTTGCTGATAATAACTATAAGGGTAGTTCATCAGCTTTATACCCAGAGACAGAGAAGAAAAACTTTCAAATATTTAATGTATTTTCACGATATAATCAATAGAGCCCCGCCCCCCTAACACCAGAACCCCTGACCCTGGGGCCATAAAATTCATAATTTAAAAAGAGGCATTCGTGCTCATCATAACTATATACTTAGTTTATTTAATTCCTAGGAGCAGAGTAGAAGATTTTTAAAGAATTCATGTATTTTCAATATATAATCAATAGAGCCCCCCCCCACCCCCCAACATCAGAACCCTTGACCCTGGTACCATAGAATTCACAATTTTGGTAAAAACACTCTTGCTCATTATAATTATGCACTTAGTCAGTTTCTTTAATACCTTGGAGCAGAGTAATAGATTTTCAAAGAATTCATGTATTTTTACTATATAATCTATAGAGCCCCACCCTAACACCAGAACCCCAGACTCTGGGGCCATAAAATTCACAATTTTGGTTGAGGCACTCTTGCTCATCATAACTATGCACTTAGTTAGTTTATTTAATACCTAGGAGCAGAAAAGAAGATTTTCAAAGAATTTATGTATTTTCACTATATAATCAATAAAGCCCCCCCCCCTTCCCTAACACAAGAACCCTTGACCCTGGGGCCATAAAATTCACAATTATGGTTAAAGCACTTTTGCTCATCATAATTATGCAATTAGTTAGTTTATTTCATACCTAGGAGCAGAGTAGAAGATTTTTAAAGTATTCATGTATTTTCACTATATAATCAATAGAGCCACCCCCCCCCCCCAACACCAGGACTCTTGACCCTAGAGCCATAAAATTCATAATTGAGGTAGAGGCTCTCTTGCTTATCAAAACTATGCACTAAGTTAGTATATTTAATATCCAGGGGCAGAGAAGAAGATTTTCAAAAAAAAAATCATGTGTTTTCACTATATATAATCAATAGAGCCCCGCCCTAACACAAGAACCCCTGACCCTGGGGCCATAAAATTCACAATTTTGGTAGAAGCACTCTTGCTCATCATAACTATGTACTTATTTGGTTTATGTAATACCCAGGAGTAGAGAAGAAGATTTTCAAAGAAATAATGCATTTTCACTATATACTTATTTGGCCCCGCCCTAGCACTAGAACTCCAGACCCCAGGGCCATGAATTTCACAATTTTGGTAGAGGACTAATTGCTGATTACAATCATGCAAACAGTTTGCCTGCTTGATGTCCAGGAGTTAAGAAGAAGATTTTCAAAGATTGCACTAATTTTAGTGGTTTTGGCCCCACCCCCCAGGGCCCAGGGAGGCAGGAACAATAAAATTCACAATCTTTGTTCCCCTTCACCCATAGAAGCTATATGCTAAATTTGGTTGAAATTGGTTCAGTGGTTTCAGAGAAGAAGCTGAAAATGTTCAAATGTTAACGCACGACGAACGACGCACGATGACGGACGAAAACGGATAGCAATAGGTCACCTGAGTTTACTCAGGTACCTAAAAACTTATGAAATTGGTGCTAAAGGTAATTGACATTGAAAAAAGTTGCATATGGATGTGCGGCATGTTTAACACATATTCCGGACAAATCAAAAAGAAGTTACATATGTAGGTTCTGTTACCAAAACTGAAGATAACTAGAACGATCTTATGACAAACGTACGAGGGAGAATTTAACATCAATGTTGTACTGTTATTTTACTGTCACTTAAAGTGCACATGTACATAGCTCTCAGACTCGTGACAAGCAATTTCAATATAGGGGGTACAGCCATACATTTTCTTGCACGGTAGAATTTGTTAACGATGGGTAACCTGCGTCACCTTTCAGAGTAAACAGTAGACTCGTCCAAAGATGCTTTCACGGCGTCTGCAAAAGTTACCTGAGATCCCTACGCAAAGGAAAGCGCAAAATCTCTGTATAGAAACTGTTGCGGCTTCGGAGCTTCACTCATTGTTCATTCGCCATAGAAAAGAATCCGCCATTTAACGGTTAATATATTTGAGTATATAGGCTTTTTCAAGCTTAGCTTCATTTTTGTCTCTAGAAATATTTTAATCAACAAAAATAATAGCTTTTTGTGTATTTTAACTGAGTAAATTTATGACCTAGCATCGTGTTAGATAACTCAAGCCCCTCTAGGGCTTGAGTAAAAATAATTTGAATTTAAAAAAAGTGAGCAACACGACAATGTATTTTGTAACCTATGTGATTTATAAAATCTGAACTAAATATCAATTCAGTGGACCCTAATTTATCCGGACGCTATGGTTTCTAGTGAATTTGTCCGGATATGTGAAGCATCCGGATATCTGAATCACCAGTAAAACAAGACAATATACCATTTAAAAATTTCGTTCCCATGAAAAATCGGCCGGATACTGAAGCATCCGGATATCTGGCGTCCGGATATCTGAAGGCCCACTGTAATTAAGTACGCGGGCCGTCACTAAAATAAAAGGAAAATATCTTGCATTTTTCTTCACACTATACTTTGTTTTGTTTCTTGTTATACAGTCCTGCAGATCCGTAGCTCTCCGAAAAAAAAAATCACAGACCGGAGAAATAGGGTGTCCCCCATCGAAAAAAAAAAATACAAAAATGTATATTTATTGAGCACAAAGAAGTGTGCTGTTTCTCGATTTACTTCACCGTGTTTTAAAACTGTCATCTCAAAATATTACTTACCGTGTGTTCCTACAGTAACGTATAATCTGTCACTTTGTCCATAACAAAACATTCCTTATAATTGTTATATATGTAAAAATGGAGCGCTTACGTAATCACAACGCGTAGTACAATGATGCAATTGTATATTCAGAAATAAAATAATTTGGCCATATTCAACATGGTAGTCATGTTGAACTTTGTACAAACTGTAATAGACCTTCATAAAATGATTGACAGCCCAAAAATGACAATGTTAGCGCCATTTATGGAATTGCAAGATTATTGCTATAGTAGCTTTGAATGTGATTGTAGATTTTCAGTATGCATAAATTACGTAACAATCGCTCGAATGAACAAACTGCGTTGACTTTCCGAAAAGTGATGGAGGTATGGGTATAGTGACGGATTTAGAGGTTTTGGCAATGCTCAGTTATACAAATAAAGAAATTCTAACAAAAAAATCTTTGCCTTGCAAATATGAATGTATGAAAAATAAAATAATGTACATGTACGTGTCATATTTTCGAAATTGCAATATGCATGCTCTGGGGCCATAAAACTTAGATGAGCTCACTCTTAATCTCAGTGTTACTTTTCCACAAATACATGTACTAGTAATTTTTTCATGGTAAAAATGAAATGAAATGAAATCAAAAGTGTCCCGGAACATCGAAGAAAACATTTAATACAATAAAAAAAATTCTCTCCTCAGTATTTTTTAAAGCCAAAAGCAGGCAAATTTTGACATTTTAAAAAAATTATAAATCCTGCATTTTAAAATTTGACTTCCTAGATCATAGTAGATTAGGGGATTTGTGACTTAACTTTAGTGACTGAATTTGGTCATCAATTCAAAATATATAAATACATTTTGATTAAGATTCGAATTGATTAAGATTTAAAATACTACTACTATCAAATTAAAACACTTAGCATAAGGTATAAGTAAAATATTATGTGTACAGCTTGAAAACAAATTATTCGCTATTATCAATTTAATATTTTTACACTGCATCCTCTTCAAAGTTCGTTTTCAAATTCCTAATAATTACTTTCTTTTCTTTTCTTTTTTTTTTTTTTTTTTGAATTCTTAAAATTATAAGTAGTAGAAACCACACAATAATAACTTAATTACAAGTATAAACTACTATGTATTCGGTATGACATCGATAGATGTCCAGCTGTGTTATGTCTTGTTGTGTATAACTTGCGTAATCCTAAATTCTAGAGGTGTTCCGATCGAGTATTCGATTAAGTGGTCAGTAGTATGCAACGAAATAGGTAAAGGTGTCCCGCTGTTATTCACCTTTTTCAACAGTGATAGCACCAAACAGATTTTTATAATTAAGATCGGGACGATATTTTTTTACGTTCTAAATAGATTTTTTTTTCATGAATGATAAAAACAAAGTGTGAAATTAGCTTCGCTTTTGACGTTTTGTGATTATTTACAGTGAAGTGCAAAAAATAACTTTTGCGTTTGTAATAACTCATGGTGAATTTTGAGCTCAGTAAGGACTATTACACCTCAGACGCCTCTATGTTAACTGCAAATTCTATCAATTAATTGTATGTTTATATTCAAGTAGAACTCTTTCTTCTGTTTTGTTTTAGTGTATACTGTTCTGTTCTCTCTCTTGCCTGCGATCGGCGTTCAATACACATACATGTAGGTCACGATCTCTGCTGCAGCCAGTTGTTTACATTTGACCCTCGCTAAAATAGTTCAGAGCGTAGGAATACTTCATATCTTATTCCCAGTCAGGAACTTGTTTTTAGTATTTGTAAATACATAAAAACATTACTTATTACTTGGAAATTAAATTGAATAAATTGTAGATCTTGTTATGTGACTGAATATCTGATTTCAATACATGCATAATCAGAGGACTATATGTCTTAGAGAACTGATAAAAGTTAACATTTTAATATTTCCAATCAATCTTGCAAGTGCTATTGTTTACATATTAGCAACCTATCTCTGATTTGATCCTTGCTTCCTAAGGTTTCATATTTTAATAACAAGATTACTGAATTGTCCCAAAGAGCGAATATCAATAAGAAAATGCAAAAAGTAGTGATCACAGGATTCCGCCATTAAGCTGTAGAGCAGCAATCGAGGCTGACTTACGTCACCTCGAAAATGTTATATTTTGATTAACTTGTATACTTTTATCATTACAAAAGAATTATTACTGATAAATAATTGTTGAAAATGCTTTTAAACATACATTTTCATATTTGCTTAATTTTCAAACAATAACATAAATCAATGTTTCATGTTAATGTGAACAACACATTGAATATATATGCATAAATTTCGCAGCATTTTAATCATACTTGATGTAAAATGTAAAAAAAAAATGTAACAACAATCTATATTAAGGAAACTGCTTATACACCACTAGTACAAAATTTACCAGGGGGGGGGGTCTCTGTTCTCCAAAGAGAGTCCAAGATAACGTTTTCTGTCATTCTTGTGTCGATTTTCCATGAACACTGAATACCATAGTAAACTCCAATTTTGTATCGAATCTTATTCTAAATCTTAATTAGATTCTAAACTATGAAAGAAGCTGTATATTTCTTTTTATTACAAGTGCGTTTTGTATCGTGGTAAATCATGAATTAGTATCTAGTATCCCTGAGTACTCAGTATTCCATTGCATTATTTCTTCCAGAACAACATGAAAAAATACTAGAGGAATGGGAAAAAAACGATGAGGTCTTTCTTACAACTCCTGCTTACCAATCAGCCCGTGATAAAATCGCATTCTTGCCTCATGTGACAGTGTCTGGCGGTCCTGCTAGAGGAAAAACATTTCTCATTCGTCACATTGCTCTGGAGCTTGCACAAGAGGAATATGAGATTGTTCCGGTCTCATCACTTGCAGACATCACCAAGTATGGAAACCTGAATGTCAAACAATTATTTGTTATAGATGATGTTTTGGGTGTTATTGGTTTCGAAAGTAATTTACACGACGATCTTAAAAGAAGGTCTGAAAATATTATGATGTTGTTAAGATCAGGATCAAAACTACTGATGAGTTGCAGGTCTGTTGTATTGCATGAGTCCGAACCATTGAAATGCTTTGTTACACAAGCAAATCATGTCGTAAATTTAGATGATAAGCAAAATGAATTAAAAGAAAAAGATATGGAAGATATGCTTGAAAAGCACTGCAAGTCTCAAAATATAAGTGAAGAATACTTTAGAAATTTAAAACTACCAAAAAATTTGCCAATGTTCCCACTGTTGTGTAGTTTATTTTCAACAGACAAAACGTATCAGAAAATTGGGGAATCTTTTTTTCTTCATCCATTCAAGTGTATATTTTCTCAACTTGATGCACTGAAGATCCTAAACAAAATACATTATGCAGGTTTGGTGTACTGTGTCATCAAAGGAAATTGTGTCCGTCCAAAATCCTTAGATACCGAATGTCTTGAAGAAATCTATGTCTGCTGTAAATTAGATAGGTCAACATCTAATTTTAAACTTATAGAAGCAATGGCTTTCCTAAATGGATCTTATCTCATACAGGACACAGAGGGTAGATATTCTTTCATTCATGACTGTATTTTTGAAATTGTTGCAGTTCACTTTGGGAGATATTTTCAAGACTGTTTAATCAAACGTTGTACGTCCAGTTCTATTTATAAACTATTAACAAATTGTGAGAATGGTTCAATAGGCAGTGAAAATCTCATTCCTGTTGAAAAGGATCACTTTTCTGTTTTAGTAGACCGTATTTTTTGGGACATAAAACATTTCAATCTGTACGAAGTATTTAGCGGAATAGAAAGTTTTTCACAGAATGACTTATTTGTTTCAAGGTTTGCCGAAATTTTGAGGACGTTTTCTTCAATTGAAATCAAACAAATGTTTCTCGACTGCCATACTTGTGCAAACTTAGAGGAAAAAATTAAAAATATTTCCAAAGAAATGATTGAAAATGTTTTCAAAGTTATTGAGCAACTATTTTCATCAATTGTGAATCATTTAGATTCCATTGAATTTAAAATGCAGAAAATATCTCCTTTTGATTTTAGACTTCTTCTTTTGGAAATCTATCATAAAAAAGTTTTAAACTGGATGATAGCATTTAATCACTTAAAGCTTCTAACTACTGTATTGGACATAATCAAGGAAAATCAACTTGTTCAAACAAACGATTGTGTTACTAACAGCATGTCTGAGGAAATTGTAGGAAATGTTTTCGGAAATGACTTGCAAACACAATGTTTTTGTTTAGGTTTGGCGTGCTCTAGCAAAAATCTGGAAATGGTTGAGCTGGTTTCAAATAATGTGGATCCCAAGTGTTTGACCTCTAACGAGAAAGACATGCTTTCTCCCGTATTTGTCGCTTCAGTCTCTGATTGCAATGATATTGTCATTTTTTTATTAGAAAAAGGAGCACTCGTCGATTTTTCTTTACCCGATTTGGAATGTTCAGGTCTTTTCTTTTCCTGTATATTTGGTTTTAACGACGTTGCTGAGACATTGATAAAAAATGGCGCTGACGTCAATTTGTGTCCATTTAAGGAATTATCACCAATTAACATTGCAACAGTATTTTGCAATGAAAATCTTGTGAAACTCCTTGAGGCAGAAGGGGCTGTAAGAACTGTGATAAAAACTAAATGTTCCGAATGTTCAATGACACATTTCAAATTTGATTTGATGAAAACAGGCAGTTAAATTATTTAGCTGATGCAAATCATGTTGAAACCAGTAGCTTATTTTCTGCATTTAAAGGTGATCCCAGTTACATTGATGAGACTTTTTATCGATTGGTTGATATTGTGATCTTGGTTTTATTGTGCTGTCAGGTATATATAATCAGCTTCCGTATTCATGCGTCATTAATGATATAATTTACTAACGAGAAGAAAAAATATATAGTTATAGCTTACTACATTTTTATTTTTTTACATGTGCTGCAGTAAATAAAGAATGTGTCTATAGTTAATCAAATATTTTTAAAGTATTTTAATTTGTGTTTTAATTGTTATATATAATTTTCTCAAGACTTAAGAAACAATATTTACATTCGCTGTGTTTTTCTACTAAGCAAACTGTTAAATTAGTTTGAAAACCATTTTCGTGTATACTCTTGCGTAAAAATATACACAGAGAAACGTTACCTAACGTGACGTCACAATGAGGCTACAGCGATGTCACAATAAGGCTACAGCGACGTTAGTAAAAGTTGTAACGATATAGGGCACAAGAAATTCAAATTTTGAATATAATAATGTTTAGTGCTTCCAAACATGTAGAATGTAAATATAAGGAATGTTTTTAAAATTTACTGTGAATTATTGGTGTGTGAATCACACAGACTTGTCACGTAGGCATATTTCATGAAGCGCGCTAAGGACCTAAACATTCCTTAAATGATCTAGAATTAAGTTACTGAGATAATTAAAGTATCAAAATCTGAAATATGCTTATATTTTATGGTTTTTGATTTTGAATATCTATCGTTATCTCCAAATGTTTTATTACTATAGTAAATGTAGATATATATATAATGCAAACTTTATTAAAACAGCCTCGATATGTATATAAAGGGCAACGCGATATATGTAAACAAAGCCTCGATAAACATGACATATACAAAGAGAAAAATTTCCATCTTCTGACCTTAAACATGCTAAATGATGATTATTACACCCTGGACTTCGCCAACGAATGATCAGCAGCTCCCGATCTTATGTTTTGATTGCACTCAGTTAAAGTGGCACCGTTTTAGGATGACATTTTTTAAACGTTTTGGGCAGTATTACTTGACTTGACGTACTTGACTCATTTATACTCCTTGGGGAGCATAGTGGCCTCAACCACACCGCGCCATCAGACTCTCTTTTTACTTGGGCACAGGTAAATCCAGATTCTTTTGCTTCCAACTTTACTGACCTTCTGTAGGTGTGCCTTGGTCTCCCAACACTCCTCTTTCCTTGTGGTTTGTTTAGTGATGTTGTTTGAGGGTTTACGTAAGGTGTGTTTTATGCAGCCCCATTTTAATTTCTTGATGTCAATATATATATATAGGATTTTGATTGTTTCTCTCTTATATGCTATTATATGATATGGTGTAAGGGATATTGTATTATATATATATATTTAACATAGCACATAGCATTTATATAGCACCAAATGTTGGGGGTCCTTTTCAATCGAAATATAATTTGGTGCAAAAAAACAAGTGTGTTTTAAAATTTGTTATAAGTTCTTTGACACTTTACTATGTTTACATGATGTATGGAGAACTCAAATCGATTCAATTTACGACGTGGGACAAAAATCAACAGTTTAATAATTTATGTGTACATGCACTTACTTTTCATTAATTCTTTAATGCTTGATTTTATTTCACGCCAAAGCATCTAAAAGTATTACAGTACATGTAATTTTACTTTAAGCTTTCTTCCTTCACATTTAAATGAAGTCAGAACTTTTATTATACCCCGCTCCGAAGGAGAGGGGGGTATACTGTTTTACCCTTGTGTGTCTGTCTGTGTGTCCGTGTGTCTGTGTGTCCGTGTGTCCGTGTGTCTGTGTGTCCGTGTGTCTGTGTGTCCGTCCGAAACAAATTTTCGTCACAGTTTTCTCAGCAACTACTCATCGTAGATGCTTGAAATTTTAACACAATCTTCTCTGAGGCATGCCATATGGTGGGATACATTTTTTTCAAATCCGATATCAACTTCCTGTTTGTCTGTGCGTCTGTCCGTTTCATACATCACAAATTTTCGTCGCAGTTTTCTCAGCAACTACTCATCATAGATGCTTGAAACTTTAAAACAATCTTCTCTGAGGCATGCCATATGGAGGGATACATTTTTTTTTCAAATCAGATATCAACTTCCTGTTTGTCTGTGCGTCTGTCCGTTTCATACATAACAAATTATCGTCACAGTTTTCTCAGCAACTACTAATTGTAGTTGCTTGAAAGTCAAAGTAACAAAATCTTCTCTGAGGCATGCCATATAGTGGGATACATTTTCGCTTAAATCAGTTGTCAACTTCCTGTTTGTCTGTGTGTCTGTCCATTTGATACATAACAAATTTTCGTCATAGTTTACTCAGCAGCAGCAACTACTCATCTTAGATGCTTGAAATTTCAAACCAATCTTCTCTGAGGAATGCCATATGGTGGGATGCATTTTCACTCAAATCCGATGTCAACTTCCTGTTTGTCTGTGCGTCTGTCCATTTCATACATCACAAATTTGCGTCACAGTTTTCTCTGCAACTACTCGTTGTAGATGCTCAAAATTTTAACAAAATCTTCTCTGAGTTATGCCATATCTTGGGATATTTTTTTTCAAATTGGATTTCAACTTCCTGTTTGTCTGTGCGTCTGTCTCTTTCACACATAACAAATTTTCGTCGCAGTTTTCTCATTAGCTATTCATAGCAGATTCTTGAAATTTTATTACACCCTTTGTTGAGGCATGCCATATGATGGGATTAAATTTGATATGAATCTGATGTCAACTTCATTTTTTTCTGTGCATCTGCCTGTAATTGAACTTGTATAGACATATTAACATGATAGGCTTATTTACATCAGAGCGGGGGTATTACTAGTGAGCATTGGCTCACAGATTTCTTGTTTCTTCTCTCTCTCCTATTCCGATTTGGATTTTTTTTTACAATAAATGGGCACATTCACTTATCTGTAATAATTTTATAAAGAATTTAAATAAAGTTAAATTATAGATTACATTTGAAGTTGTACAATTGTTACGAGAAAAAAAAATATCTTTGAAATCTCTTTCACCAAAAAATTTAAAACATGGATATGGAAATAACGAACAGTATTCAATCTCAAAGTCCATTAAACATATATACAAATTAAGAGCAGAGCAAACACGGACCTCCGAAACATCAGAGGTGGGATCAGGTGCCATGGAGGAGTGAACATCCCCTGCCGACCGGTCACACCCGCCGTGTACTCGTTGTCATAATCAGGAAATAACGGGAAAATCTGTGGTCAATTCAGTGTATAAATAATGGACTAACAATTGGTATGAAAAACGACGGTCAGCATTTCATTCAATGATCAAGTGTATTTGCTGACAAGGTCATTGTATCGACCATAGAATTTACGAAATGATGACTTTAAACGAGACTGTTGATATTCTTGTTTCATCAACTTGCTTGTCAATAATTTACCTCGTTTAAGGGGGGACCTGTGTCGTTATACGTCAAAGCAGCGTTATGTGACGTCACAATAGCGACGTTAGTTTTTTTTCCGCTGACTTTTGCAACTGTGATCATAGGCATAACATTGTTATTAATCAATAACGTACACAATTTACAAAAAGATTTTTTTTTTCATCATTTATAACAATTTTATTTGATTTATGGAGTTTGTTAATATTAGAATTCTCTTCCTCTGGTTGATAATTCATAGCAATTTCATTTGTGAAGAAATTCCTTCATGATATGCTGATATAAAAAGGCAAAAATTATAAGATAAAATTCAGCAAAGACAGCGGCTTTAATCAGGGAAATATGTTAAATTTTATGATTAACATTAATTGTATTTTCTGGATAAAAATAAAAAAAATTAAGAAATGTACTTGTACCTATGTTTTATTGAATTACAATGTATGTAGATTTTATTGAATAAAGTCATTCCTAGGTTCTATTAGGTGTTGGTTGTTGACGTAGAAGGGGGGGGGGGGGCGAATGATAAGAATGAAAAAGAAAAGAATTTATCTGTTTAAATTATTTCTTATCAAAACAAAATACTCGTTTTTTGCAAAATAGATCTATATTCAGATGTCTGTCAGTGCTAACTTACTGCTTTTAGTGCAGAAAGATCAATATTTATGACAGAAGAGAACGAAAATAAAAGAAAACGTAATATTTCTCATTTATTATATCAAAAAGGTATACTTTCTTCTTTGTTAAAATAAAGAGAGGTGTGACTTCTTTCAAAAAGTATTAATTACAACATTTTCACACAAAGACTTTTTAAGATATTACCTGCTATGCATGTCGGAATTGTAAAAAATACGACAAGAAAAAAGGGGTGACACTTATATTGTGCTCCTTTATAATTTTTCATGCGAGATGAATTACAATGAATTTGCCTTCATTTTAAAGATACACGTCATATAAATTAAATACATGTTGATTTCGATTGTGATTTGACATTTTTGGTTCTTTTAGCGCATATTTGGAGTAAAACAATAATGTCTGAAGATAATCTATTTTTAGTATTACACACTGTTTTTGCAAGTGCTCCTGTGTAAAAATAAGTACATAAAGGTATTGTTTTAATACCTAAAAATTTAAAGCAAGTGGTCAGGAAAGAAATGTCAAAGTTTTGAAAATTTCACACAAAGACTTTTCGGACATAGGCCCCCCCTTAAGAAATTGTTCATACGTAGAGCATGCTCTTGCGTATCGAATCAACTGAGATATAAATACTCCGTATGCAGGTGATGAAGGTATATTGTTGCATAAGTAAGGGAAGTTGACGATACAAAAGTTAAAGTCATCACGTTTATCATATTGCTTGGTTGTTAGATTACCATTAGTGTCTTTTTCAAGTAAAATATCCAAGTATGAAGCAGAAGTGTCGGACTCTGTGGTATCTTTTATCTCAAGCTCACCTGGATATATCGTGTCGACGTAGGAATGGAAATTATCATTATTAATTGACAATACGTCGTCGATATATCTAAATGTCGAGTTGAAGGCCACAGCAAGTGTTTTTTTCTTTTCACGTAAAAGATTTTGCATAAATTCTGCTTCATATGAATATAAAAATAAGTCTGCTAATAACGGAGCGCAATTTGTACCCATGGGAATTCCAATAGATTGTTGGAATACCTGGTCTCCGAAAACCACATATATTATTGTCAATCAGAAACTCAAGCATCTTCTTGATGTCAACTTCAGAGTACTTATGTGTGCAATGAGAATCTGTTTTAAGGGTACTTGGACACAGATTTGAAGTTAATATTTTCTCATTTTTTCTGTATAACATCACGAATTATATATTTTAATAGCATTTCACACAAAAATTAATTAAAAATCCTATTTCGTTAAAAAGTTATTAAAACTTTAAATTTTTTGGCGGGTTTGATTGACACATCTTTGCATTATCACAAAATTTAACTTTATTCTTTATCCTTAGCAAAAGTGGCAATTTTGATGTGATTAAATGAGAAATAATAAAACTTTTATCAAGAAAAATAATTTTATTCAGAGTAGAAATGTTAGAAAGCAAAACACCTTTCACAGGTATCGTCATTCCGAACTAAGAGATGCGTGCAGAGTTTAGCAAATCGAGCACATTCGTGTTATTTACACAGTTTTTGTAAACAGGGCTCGAGTTCTGTTATTGTTTATATTTAGAATTCACCGGGTGCGTTCAATTGTCACAGTCTGCTAAGCACAACTGCACGGACTGACAATATATTGTGTGTTTGTTTTGCTTTGGAACGTGTCTACTCTGAATTTTATGGAATATAGTATCAATATTTATCATTTATACAAAACGAGATTGCCACTTTTCCTAAGGATAAAGAATAAAGTTAAATTTGTGAGAGTGCAACGAATATACCAATCAAACCCGCCGAAAAATTTGAAATTTCAATATCTTGTAAAAGAAATTAGATTTTTAATTAATTTTTGTGTGAAATGCTATTGAAATATATTAGACGTAATATTATAGAGAAAATAATAACTTCAAATCTGTGTCCAAGTACCTTTAACAAAATAATTTTTCAAATGACGAATGACGAGGTAAGTAATCTTACGAGTTCCATTTTTGTTGAAGAAGCAGCTGTCAATTATATCAAAAAGCCTGGATTTTAATTTGTCGTGGGGAATTGTTGTGTAAAAAGTTGAAAAGTCGTAAGTTTTTATGCTGTTGATTTTTGTAAAGTCTTGTGATTTCAAATTGTCCAAAAGTTCTTTAGAATTTTTAAGTATCCACATCTGATTTACACCACTTCTTGAATATATAGTTGTACAGTACTCTTGAAGTTTTTCCTTCACTACTGTCAATATTTTAGTGAGAAGTAACGAAAGAGGCTTGGTTGAACATTTACTGGAACCTGCAATGTATCTTTGCTTGTAAGGATTCTTATGAAGTTTCGGAATCCAATATATGTAAGGTAGTTCAAATTCATTTTGGCTCTGTGGAATATTAAAAGTATTCAAAACTGACAGGTGATTTTGAAGAATTTCTTCCTTAGAAAGAGAAGTATATGTATAAGTAGGATTACCACTTGTAGAATTAAATCCAAGTTCTTCTAGAATGCAATTTATATAATGAGCCTTACAAACGAAGACAACGTTGTTACCTGCTTTGTCGACAGGAACCAGTACGTACTGATCGTGTAATCTATCTATTTCTTTTTTCATTTCTGGTTTATTGAACACAGAAGGATAAATTGTTTTCATTTTGCCCCTCAATCTTTTAATACGTGACTTTAACATGGATCTGATACATTTAAGGAGGCTAGCAGGTCAACCATTTAATCCCAAATTAACCACCAGATGTAACTTATTTTTTTAGATACGGTATATTTAGCTGTCAACCCTCATTTGGCAAAGAAAAAATCCATATATTTTAGTTTGAAATTTTATCATTTTGTATATCTTTATATGGAGCTCTCCTTTTAAAGGAGATTGAAATAGTCTAAAAATGGTCGCCACCCCGTAGCCTCGTTAATCCATTCTGACAAGGTGTCAATGTCTTCTCTTTCATATCTAGCCCATCGTGTGGTGTAATTTTCAACAGAATCCGTAATATTTATGAAATTCCGACGCCGCTTGAAGGATCGGGGTTCCCTATATTTAGGACCTTCAAAAAACAAGTGATCTAAGGTCCTCATTACGAACTATTTTTACGTCACCTGTAATAACGTGTCCAGCAGGACTATAGTTATAGGGCGAAGAAGAACATGAACACGAAAGGGGATAGTTTTTCAGATATCCAGGCCATGTAAAGTGTTTTGTAATTGAAAAGTTTGGAAGCGATGGTCGATGTATATTTGTAGGAAATACAAGGCGTAGTCTTTAACTTGAAATATGGTGGAATACAAGACCGGACCCTTTTGTGATTAAGAATATTACTTATATTAACCGCGTCAATTCCTTTATTGGCATATTGAAGTTTAAGGAAAAGACGGATTGTTTTAGCTGCATTTTCTTCCGTTAAACGTGCGGGTTTTAAAAGCCTATTATGTGCAATATCCATAATCACAGAACCGAGCCTATATTCAGGTGTCGAGGAATCTAAATTTGGATGTTCCTTGGTCTTTTCAAGAAGAGTTTCAAAGGGACAGAGTAAAGTTTGGTTCGAATATGATGTAGACCTAACTGTTGATTTACTTAAGGTAGTAATGTATCAAAAGAGACGTCGTGTATTGCAGGTTTATTGTACGAACGATGTCTATGACTACGCTTACGTCTCTGAGTATTGTTAAAAAGTCCCATCACATTTACATTATTTCACCGGGGCTTGTAAGATTTCCGACACTATCGACATTGTCATTACATCCATATAAGCAAGTGTTCTCTGGATATTTCATCTAGGCAGAAACCAGAGAGAAGAATCATGCGTTTATAAATCTGTTTAAACAATTCAAGCAACAATTACAGTGTATAATATAGGCCTTTCAGCTGCCACTAGGGGTCGGTGTTATGAACGATAACTCACTGCTGAAACTTGTTTAGAGCAGGCTCTGGGTATCTAACTGTTTATACGTCAGGCAGTTTTTAGCATTTCTCAGGTTTTTTTTTGCTTTCAATAGAATCTTATGATTTTAGAATTTAGCACCAACGTTAAACTTATTTACTTTATACTTGCGGACACCGGTTTACTGCAAATAATTAAAATTTTTAATTAAAATAAAAAGTTAAATCTACCATCCTTCTTAGTTCTTTCATATTAAAATTTTTATACTCGGTCGTTACCCTTCGTGCTAAGTAACACAAATAAGATGATCAATTGTGGCATTTACTTGTAGAAATATATATATTTACATATGAAGCGAAAAAGCGCGAACACAAAAAACATGATATTAAATTTTCTTCTTCATAATAATCGTCTAAGAGAGTTAAACTATTGAATATAGTCTGTTCCCTATTCATTTGACCTTGTTATTTCAGGTAGAGAGAAGGCATCCACTTTCTCTTGGTCAAGACTTTTTTGTGAACAAAACAATGTAAGGAACCTTTTTGTTTATATAGCAATAACTTAAATTACCTGTCCTTAAACACAACATCGGAAAAGTCAAGTATAAATGATTAAACTTTTTAATGAGGTTATTAAAAGTATGCACAAGTTATTATCTTTTTTAATCTATCTATACAATGTTTTTTACCATATGTGCAACTTAAAAAATTAGTTGAAAGGCCTATATAATATGTTAGAAAACTAGTTTGTCATTGTTTGTTATTATGCTTTGTCAAACTTATTTTAGGAATTCAATAAAAGTTTATTTATTTACATTATTATTGAATTAAATCAGATTATAAAATTATTAAATAAAACATATGCTTTAATTGTATTCTATACATAATATACAAATCAGAGAGAAAAAAAGAGGCAGTGGTTAAAACATTGAATGCAGATTTTTGCCTGTTGCCTTTTTTGCTCTATGTAATATTTTGGATACTTGGTTGTTAATTTGGTTAATTTAATATAAATAAATTTATCGTTTAATTACAATTTACACCTAACTTTAATAATGCATTGTGTGAGATCTCCCTTTATTAGGTCACCTGAGTAAATTAACGTGACCTATTGCTATCTGTTTTTGTCCGTTGTCGTGCGTCGTGCGTTAACATTTAAATATTTTCAGCTTCTTCTCCGAAACCTCTGAACCAATTTTTACCAATTTTGGCATATAGCATCTATGGTTGAAGGGGAAAAAAATTGTGAATTCTGTGGTTCCTGCCTCTCTGGGGCCTGGGGGGGGGGGGGCAAAAACCACTAAAATTAGTACAATCTTTAAAAAAAAATCTTCTTTACCCCCTGACGTCAAGCATGTTGTGAAATTTATGGCCCCAGGGTCAGAGGTTCTGGTGTTAGGGCGGGGCTCTGTTGATTAAATAGTGAAATTGCATTAAATCTTTGAAAATATTTTTCTCTGCTCCTGGATAATAGATAATCTATTTAAGTTCATAGTTCTGATAAACAAGAATGATTCTACCAAAATTATGAATTTTATTGCCCCAGGTTCAGGGGCTCTGGTGTTAGGGCAGGGCTCTATTGATTATAAGGTGAAAATGAATTATTTCTTTCAAAATAATTTTCTCTGTTCCTGAATATTTAATAAACTAACTAAGTACATAGTGTGACGGGACCGAGGGTATCGTGAAATTAACTCGTGGGCCGCTATTGGTTTTCTGATCACTTGGTCGAGGTTTTATAGTTCCGTTGGTTACAGTTTATATAATGGTTTATAACCAATTTCTAGTCACTTGATAGGTTAACGTAATGACCAACTTTTGGTCACTTATTTGGTTGACGTAATGACCAACTTTTGGTCACTTCTTTGGTTGACGTAATGACCAACTTTTGGTCACTTTAAACAATGTTTCTTAGGAATAACACTTGTTAAAAGTTCATAAAATTTATTAAGACGATCAAATGGTTCACTTATAAACACACAAAATGGTACACTGTAACTTGGTTGGTACAACATTATTTGGTTAACAAAAAGGTGACCAACCGATGGTCAATCTGGGACGTTCCTAAAACTTGGTTCCCCTTAATCGTTTCGTATACATAGACTTGGTACCGTCTTATAACCGAAGTATACGGAGTCGTTCCCAAACCAGGGAAGGCTGTGTGCTCTGATTCGCTCCCCACAGCCGACTGAAGTCTAAACCCCAAACAGCTGGTTTATATTGACAAAAGTTGTTATGATGACGTAAGAAACAAACAGATACATGTACCTATTACGTCACAATCAATACAATCAATAAGTTAGCGGGTTTTGACTATCAAAAATACCTCATAAAATAATAACGTTGTACCCATATAAAACATACAAAATACATCTCTTTGTCTTTAAATTATACAAGTTAAGTTAATAAAGTCATATTAAATCAATTAGTGTTCATTTCTTTCGTTAACTGTTACAAATATTTACATAGTTTATAAACATCGGGTTCAATGTCCATTTATTCCGAACTTGTAAACAAGAGTTAACCCGAATTTCACAGGTACACTTCGTGAAACGTAACATTACCCCCTTCTTAAGTCGAAACGTCCTTGTTTCGGGTATTTTATCAATGACTAATACAAGTCCACTGGTAATGTATTTCGAGATACGCATTACACGGATATAATGTCATCTGGTTCACCAAGAAACAGCTGCATCTCGTCCTGATGCACATATTTAAATTTGGTTTCTCAGCTGAAGACTTTCTCACTTTGAATACCGAATCGGACACGGCAAGTAACACTTTGTAAGGTCCATTCCAATGAACCTTAAGTTTATGAGATCTTCCTTTGGTCCTTTCTTTTGATGCGATCCACACATACTGCCCTGGGATATACTTAATCTGGGTTGACTTAGTGCTATACTTTCGTTTCTGGTTCTCAGTTTCTTCTATCCATCGGGTGCAATAATCTGAACTGGTAACAACGTCCTTGTTACCCTTCTTGGTCCGTGGTAAAAGACAAGGATATCGTTGACCACTTGTTCCAGTGGTTCCCTAGCTAAACATTGACCCGGTTTTCCTCTGACTTCCCTTGGTTGATTCTTCTTTGAGTCACCAACGGTACAGTCTATAATATGATTCTCAGCGTCCTTTGTCTCCTTCTCGTCACGAGGTTCACATAGTCGTCGGTCATCATTATCATGGTGTAAAGCTTCTTGAACGAAAATGCTGAAGACAGGATTTTGTTCACTGTTAAGGTCACATGGTAACTTATTCTTTCCCAATGTAAAAGTTCCTTCACCCAAATTCAATTGACAATTATGCTGTTTCAGAAAATCAAGTCCTAAAATCATTTGTGACTCAACGTCAGCGACGACCACTTTATGTTCCGTAACTTCACCATCAATACCAATTTGAAGTTCAGTCTGACCTTCTGGTACAACTAAATCACCGTTTGCCATTTGTAATTTACTACGGTTTGGAGATAATTTAGTTTTCACACATCTTTCCATCTAGTAATATTTCTTTGGGTGGATAACTGTTATAACTGAACCCGTGTCAATGACACAATTAATTTTCACATTGTTAACAAGCACGCCAATTGTTAATAAGTTGGTACTGCGAGTATTTAAGTTCTTTATGCCAAAAACATGTGGCCTTTTCGCATTTTGTTGTAGTTGACGTTTGGCCGCCGACGTCAACTACTGTGCGTTTCCCTGGTTCTCATGTTCTCTGGTCGTCACGTCTTTTACGTACTCTGGTTTTCTTGGTTGCTGTATTTTTCATTTTTTAGGTGCCGTTGTAGTAACCTGCATTATCTTTTGATGTGACCATCTTTCTTGCAGTAGAAACGGGACCTTTCGTGTAAAACGTCTTATCTGTGTTTTGGTTAATCATGGCTACTAAGTCGGTTTCGTCATTATTCCTGTCGGTATATGCTGGTTTCTCTGTCTGCATTCGCACTTCAACTTTATTCCGTCTCCCCCGTGCTTGTTGAAATGCCTCATATTCCAATGCCAGTCGCACTGCGTCTTCGTAGGTCTGTAGGTTTTCCTTGAAATACTGCCCATTCCATTTCGTGGTCATTTAAACTTCCAATGAACGAATCTTTGGTTATTTGGTCACGGAAACCTAGGGGTGCGTTCGGGTATGACATCCTAGTAAGTCGCTTTATGTCTTGCATTAATTCTGTGATCGTTTCGTTTTTCTTCCGTATTCGGACCTTTAGTTACGTCTTGTAGATTTCTGTTTGGTTTTCTGGGTCAAATCATGCTGATAGTGCGGTAACAAGGTGACGAAAATTATGCCGGTATTCTGGTTGTAGGTCACTCAAAACGCTTAGTGCCGGGCCGCGTAGATTGGTTGCTAACTCTAATGCCTTTGTTTCCTCACTCCAGTGGTTCAATTGGGCGATCATGTCGAAATGAACTATGTAGTCGTTCCAGTTCATGGTACCATCGAATGTTGCTGGTTTTCTCCCTTTAGGTTTCGTGGTACGCCTGAATCCGTGGTCATGGGCTTGTCTTGTGTTACCATAATTTGGTACATCGTAATCGAAGCTGCGCATGGTCGGCTGAAATTCGTTGGTCTCATCATTGGTTGTGTAACTTCGTGTTACTGTCGGGTTTGACCAACTTGTCCTTGAAGGTTCATGACACCGAAATTCTTCACATAAATTTTGTAGAGGTGTATTTCTGTATGGTCGATGCTCTCTGCGTATTTGGTCATCTTCAGACGTAGTTCTGGGACCGGACTGCACGCCATTTTGGTCTACACATTGGACAATAGTACTCATTGATCTCACTTGAGATTGTAATTGGTTGATTTGGGACTTCAGAGTTTTTAATTCTTGTAGAATTATGTGTAGACTGTCGTTGGTATACGTGTTGACTGAGCTGCCGTCTCCTATCTGGTCGTTGTTATTAACCCGCAAAAGAACTTCTTTGCTTGGAATACCGTCGATAAACTGTAATTCTTTTGGTTCTGTATTTGGTCACTTTCCTCAACCAATTTTTCGTTCCTCGACATATTTCTAATGGTTTAGTTTCACACTTCACAGAATAGCGGATCCCACCGCTGCCACCAATGTAACGAACGAGGGTACCGTGAAATTAACTCGTGGGCCGCTATTGGTTTTCTGATCACTTGGTCGAGGTTTGATAGTTCCGTTGGTTACAGTTTATATAATGGTTAATAACCAATTTTTAGTCACTTGATAGGTTAACGTAATGACCAACTTTTGGTCACTTATTTGGTTGACGTAATGACCAACTTTTGGTCACTTCTTTGGTTGACGTAATGACCAACTTTAGGTCACTTTAAACAATGTTTCTTAGGAATAACACTTGTTAAAAGTTCATAACATTTATTAAGACGATCAAATGGTTCACTTATAAACACAAAAAATGTAACTTGGTTGGTACAACATTATTTGGTTAACAAAAAGGTGACCAACCGATGGTCAATCTGGGACGTTCCTAAAAACTTGGTTCCCCTTAATGGTTTCGTATACATAGACTTGGTACCGTCTTATAACCGAAGTATAGGAGTCGTTCCCAAACCAGGAAGGCTGTGTGCTCTGATTCGCTCCCCACAGCCGACTGAAAGTCTAAACCCTAAACAGCTGGTTTATATTGACAAAAGTTGTTATGATGACGTAAGAAACAATCAGATACCTATTACGTCACAATCAATACAATCAATAAGTTAGCGGGTTTTGACTATCAAAAATACCTCATAAAATAATAACGTTGTACCCATATAAAACATACAAAATACATCACTTTGTCTTTAAATTTATACAAGTTAAGTTAATAAAGTCATATTAAATCAATTAGTGTTCATTTCTTTCGTTAACTGTTACAAATATTTACATAGTTTATAAACATCGGGTTCAATGTCCATTTATTCCGAACTTGTAAACAAGAGTTAACCCGAATTTCACAGGTAGACTTCTGTGAAACGTAACAATAGTAATGATGAGCAAGAGTGCCTCCTTTTTGGATTTTGTGGCCCCAGGGTCAGAGGTTCTGGTGTTAGGATATGGCTCTATAATGATTAAATGTTGATAATACATTACATCTATGAAAATCTTTTTCTCTACTCCTGGGTAATAAGCAGAATGAACTATTTACAGAGTTATGATAGGATGATCTTTTCTTCCAGAATCGTGAATTTTAAGGCCCCTGGGTCAGGGATACCAAAATGGGGAGGTAGGGTGTACTTATATACTGAAAATGAATTGTTTGAAATCTGCTCCTTGGTATTAATCAAAGATTCTTAATAAGCAAGTGTGCCTTTTCAAAAATTGTGCAATGTAGATCTAGGGTCAGGGGTTCATGTGTGGTAGGAGCACTCCCTATTGTCACAACTGACCTCAAGTTGTGATGGATTCTTTCAATTAGAATTTCCAAACCAAAATAAATAATATTTTGGAAAACCTTCTGTATACCAAGAAACAACAAGATTTATAATAATTAACAATAAATTTATCTACATATGTACAATGAACAAAACACGCCTGAAAGTTCAATCATATTTGTCACGCGAGTCTCACACCACGCTCAAACGTCATCCACGGTCCCCCATATTGTCAATCATAGTGTCCCGTCCGGTCCACCATATCCTAAGTAGTAACAAATCCTCCCGTCCGAATAAAGCTAATATACAGTTCTGGTCACCTACAATTTTCATAGGGTTTTCTAATAAAATATTCAAAACACTTGTCTGTTCAAAAAAACTAGATTTTACAAACACATTACAAAAGAAAGCATGTATTTTTGCCGTTTAACAAGTAAACTAATTAGAGCGTAAATATATACATTATCGCTATATTTCTAACAGTTTTACATAGAATATTGCTCTTTAACGCTTACAACAAAATATTTTAAAGTATAAAAACTTACTGAGCTATGGCATTTTACACATAAAAATCAAATTGTCGGCCCCCAGGTCATGCTCCCAACGCCGCTACAAAACATCCCTGAATCCCAAGGTCACACAGCAGGGGAAACAGAACACACCCAAGTTAATCTCCACTCATTATTTGACAGACTACACCTCAAATAATACAACAACTATGCTGTAAGCCAGGCAAGCTTAGTGGGAGCAGCTGGCGTTTATTTTGAAAACAATACATAAATATTGAACATACATTACATTGTATATGAAACAATAAAGCACTGCAATTTATTTGTAAATTATATTACGTGTAATAAATTATACCCCTATCACAGACATTAAAAACCGCCCAGGCAAAAACCATAGACGGTTAACTATGGAAAACCTGTGTCCGTCGCTATGTAAATAATGTCTCAAGGGAGAATGCCGGACGTACATTCGGTACAGTACTTAAAAATGCCTGAACACCCTAAAATATTTGCATGTATGAAAAAATCGAAATTAAAATACACTCCAACAGTATTGTTTCTTCTATTACCGGTATATTTATACAAACATTATATGCATTATATATATATATATATATATATAAATAAAAAAAAAACACGTGTGTGTGTTGAAGAGCACTGGCTTAGAATGATTCGAACACCTTACTGAATACTGCTTTCTCATTGGCCTTCCTTTGACCACGCCTACTATACAGGCAAAAACCAATAAAATACGTTCCTATCATACAATGTTTTCCCGCTATACTACGAAACGCGGGAAAACACTAGTATAATCTCCACTCATTATTTGACAGACTACACCTCAAATAATACAACAACTATGCTGTAAGCCAGGCAAGCTTAGAATATTTAGTTCAAAAGTTAGTGAAAGAAAAAAGATCATCTGCAAAAATTATAAAAAATAATAACAATAACAAATGTTTTATTTATTATTAAATAATCTCTATTTCAATATTTGAAATTGGTAGATAATATCATAGCCCTATATTTTTAGAAACTGACAATCTACTGTCCAGACTGTCTTGAACGTAACCGTCTTTCGCCGAATCCGACGCCCAACGCCCATGTTTTTTCCAACACCTATCGTTGATGTCCGAATTGGCCGCTGCCGTGGCTCCGCCGGCGCGCAAAGAATGTATGCCTATGTTAACATCACCCATAACGCACTTGAGTTTTGATATAATACATTCTCTCGCTCGTGTATAGCTAAGTTTTTTTGTTTTTGTACACCAGATTAATTTTTCCTTTAGAATTGAATGTGGGTTTGAACAGAAAATGATTTGAAGATTTTTCGATGCATCCCAACTCATAGTATCGTAGTAGCATTTTGACAGGACAGGCGGATGTAGAACCACTAGATATCACTATTTCATTCCCTTGTCTGTATTGGTCGGTTTTACTTTTACGTATGAACACTTTTATGTAATTATCCACGAAAACTATGTCGGAACAAGCTAATGAACTGAGCTCGTCGAATCTTAGAAATCCTGCGAAAGCTAATAAAATCATGGAAATATCCCTCACGTCTGCGAGATTGGTACTGTTGGAGTAAAGGTTACACAAAGCTATTAGATCTTTTGCGGAAACTGCCTCCTTTTTTGATACTTTGGATTTGTTGTGACGTCTGGAACTCTCTAACAAATTCTTCACGAATGGGTGATCGGTAGGATCAGAGTACCCCAAAATGGAATGTGCCCACTTGATGGCATAAACTGCACTTGAAACCACGTGAAATGAACATCCAATATTTAAAAGATGAGTTAGATACAACGAAATATGCACAGAATTTGCAGGAACGGACCGCTTTTTCTTGTTAGATATAAACCTACACCACCTGTTAAAAGCTGAAATGTATTTTTTACTCGTATTTACACTTTTTGATTTCAGAAGAAAATCACACAGCTTCCTCGCTAGAATGGCATTTTCTGAATCTTCTAAATTCACCCCCGCTGATTTAACCACTTCTTCTATGGTCTTGTCCAAGCTTAGGTCTGCAAAAAATACATAAGTAACATATAAAACGAATGCCTATAATTCTAAAACTGTAATCTAAGAATGACCATATCAAATATTTTGTGCCCACCAAAAATACCATTGTCCCCTTTTCCCTTTTGGGTTATCAAGGATGTTGTATGTTTAATTTCTTTCACGAAATATTGCCATTTGTCCCCCTGTTTTAGAAGTGGCCAATAAGGAGCAGACTTCCAGACTGGAACTATTAAAGTACCCTTGCCTTTATCTGATTTCAATTTAAGAACGGTTTTACTGATAAGTCTGGGTGGGGGTACTAACCAGTTATTATCCTCACCCCAACCTTGACTAAATGCATCGACCCCTTTTGTGCCTGTACACCACCACCTTGAATTAAATGTTTTACATTTTGTGTTATAATCAGTAGCGAACCTGTCACATGTATGAGGGCCCCAGTTTCTGTCAATGTTTTCAAACACATGAGATTCAATTTCCCAATCATCGCTATCAAAACACCTACTCAGAGCATCTGCTCTTGTGTTCTTTTCTCGTGGTACCCAAATGCTATTTAAAAGCACATTTTTTGTGGCACACTTACCATGTATTTCTTTTGCAATACTGTGCAAATATGGTTTTTTATTGCCCACCTCTAAAATTCTACAAACATTTTTATTATCATTGTACCAATTGACTTGTCTATCCTGAATACTTTCTCCTATAGTATTCAATGTTCTATTTACGGTTTCGAGTTCTCTCCAAGTAGAACTCTGACAAGACTCCTCGCTTGTCCACGTACCAAACGTTTCTGAATCACTGATTCCTTCTATAAAAGCACCAAAACCTGTATCTGATGCATCACTGTATACATTCAAATCAGATTCTTTTTCTTGACATTTTATATCAGAACCGTTTAAATGCAGTAAATTTTGTTTCCAAAATAACAACTCTTCTTCAGACCCTGAATTTAATCTTACCTGCGAGTTCCAATTAATTCTCTTAAGAATAACGTCATATAGACACCTTGTATAAAATCTTGCCGCATGTCCTATAGCGGCTTCCATAGAAATGATTTGTCCTACGATACTTGCTATACGCCTTACCTTGAAAACAAGCTGACCTGATTGTACTTTGTCTAAAATTTCACTGATATTTGCAAGTAATTTTTCTGTTCTTTCAGAAGTGATCTTTATACTGCCCTTTTCAGTGTTCCACTCAAACCCTAACCACACTAAGTTTTGTTGAGGCTGCCATACACTTTTTGAATGTGCCACAACAAAACCCAATTGTTCTAAAGAAGTCTGAACGAAGTTACTAATACTTACGGCTTCTAGGAAATTATTTGATCCAGCCAGACCGTCATCTAGGTACATAATAACCCTAATACCTGTCCCTCGCCAATATTGAACGACCTTTCTCAAAACTTTTGTAAATATGAATGCGGCAGATGAAATACCAAATGGTAAAACATTGAACACAAAATATTTCAATGCGCCGTCATATTCCCAGTGAAAACCTAAATATTTTTTATGATCTTCAAAAATTTCTATATGATGATATGCTGACTTCAGATCAAAACTGAATAAAAAATCACCTTTGTCAAAAATATCGCGAGCAACTTTTGTGTCCTCCATTCTAAAAGGGAAACTATGTATACATTGATTAATGTGTCTACAATCTAAAACTAACCGAGCTTTACCCGTCTTGTTGAATGCAACGGTTAAAGGATTTACAACGTGAGGTATGTCCTTGACCTCGGTTACACAACCTTTCTGAATGAGTTTTTGTATTTCTTTGTAAACAATCTCACCGTTATCCCGAGCCGTCTTGTTATTGTTAAGAAACACGCGACTCGGCACGTTCTTAAATGGTATTTTGTATCCGTTTCTCAAAATATCTAAAATGTAATCATCGGCCCCAATACTTTCCCATTTTGACAAATGAGCCCTTAAGCGACCGACTGGACTTTCGTTTTCATTTACTGTTTCTAAACATACGCTCTCGTGTTCGATAAAATTCTCTGCATGCTTAGCTTCATTAGCGCCGATATTCTTAAAAAGTTTGATAGAAATACTATCTAATATACTTATCTTAGAAACTGTTTCCTTATTTGTGCACTCTTTAGCCCAATGGCCTGTAAAACCACACTTGAAACAGGTTCCCGCTTTGCTTGACCGCTCCTGAACACTTTTCTCTGGGGGTGCATAAGGGCTTCGGATTTGCTTTTGATTCTTTCCTCTCTCTGCCCTAATCTCTGCCTTTTCTCTGGGGGTGCATAGAGGCCAGCTCCTCCGTTGACTTCTGGCTTTCTGTATTCTTTCATCTTTCAGTTTTTTCTCTGCCCTAATCTCTGCCTTTAATATTCTTTTTTCGTCTTCGTGTTTCATCAGAGGCCAGCTCCGTTGTTTATATTCTTGGACGAGTTTCTCCTTCCGTTTTTGAGGAATCAAGCTTCACTAACTTTTGTCTATTATTAATAAGCTGAATACCGTCCGTTATCTGTTGAAAAGCCGACTCTGCATCGCCGTCGTTTAAACTTGTATTGGCCCCAACGAGTTTTTCCTTCACAGTGTTGTTGAACTTAAACTGAGCCTCGTTTCCTTTCTTCTTGAAGACGAAAGTCTTGTCGGTGACTGACTGCAGTTTTGACAACTGCTGCTCGTGCTGCTGCTTTTGTTGCTTAGCCATTTTCGCCTCCAAAGATTGCAACTTGTTATCCATCATGTCGGAAACTCTGTTTAGAAGAACTTCGAGATTAGCCGCCTCCATGCTCCCGAGGACTCCGCAAAACACGTGTGTGTGTTGAAGAGCACTGGCTTAGAATGATTCGAACACCTTACTGAATACTGCTTTCTCATTGGCCTTCCTTTGACCACGCCTACTATACAGGCAAAAACCAATAAAATACGTTCCTATCATACAATGTTTTCCCGCTATACTACGAGTCTGCAGCATTTGATCTATATTTGGATGCATGGTTTACTGACTATACACATACAATTAAAGGCCAACTAACAACAGATTGTCCTTCATTGTATATGACAAACGAGATGACTTTAGCATTTCAGTCTTATATTTTGTGTAATAATATTTCGCTCTCACTTGTAGATGCATGGTGTTTGTCTTTCCGATACTGACTTATTCTCTACTCTAGACAGGCTATTCACACATGAGTTGGTGTTACAGGGATTTCAACGACCCGTTTAAAGCATGCCAAGAAATCTCGTCCGGTTTTCCACAGCGATGGAATCAGTGTAATTGATGCAAATCTTCTTCTTCTTCCAGTAATGTGCCTGGCACCAAAGTTGGGCATTATCGCACATGATCACCCATATGCCCAAAACGCTGGCAAGACAATTTACGACAGCAGACTTCAGGGGGTGGAATCAGGATCCTATAGGTTTTTAGCTTTCTTAGTTAAACAAAAAATAAACTTCTCCCCCAGGAAGTAGTCATCTATTGCCCTAAAAAAGTTACTGTCAAAAACCTTCATTTATTTACAAAATACGTAAAATGCCCCAGGCACTGGTACCAAAATTATATTTTAAAAAAGGGGGGTTCGAAGAAAATTTGGGAAAAAAAATCAAAAGAGAAATATTTACTAAAAGTATTTGCTTTAAAATGAAAATATTTTATATTTACATAGCAAATCGGGTAACGTCTACCCATTCAATACCCTTCTCCATCTCAACCAGGGAGTTCAATCATGCAGGAAATTAAGTAAACTTTCGGGAATTTGGTACCCTTTTCCCTATATTTCGACGCGATACTTCCACAACTACCCGATGTCAATTTGTACCAAGAAAAAATATTTTGAAATGGAAATACGTGAAAAATTGAAAGGCAGCTTATTTTATTGAAACTCTCTCTACAATTGATTTCCTTTTCTTTTTTTATAATAGCATCTGATATGACGGAACCCCCCCCCCAAAAAAAAACAGGGGGCAAAGGCTTCTAAATAATTAGTATTCTACCTATAATTTAAACCCAGTAGATTTTAAGAGCCCTCCCTCAAAACTGCGGACATTATAATTGCCTCGCGCACATGCCATCTCCCTGGGGAAGAATAATTCGGCTTTTACTGAGTTCGCTCTACGGGTATAGAATGCATTTATAAGTTTTATTGGCATGGACAAGGTTTCTTTAATTTCATGGTTGTTATAATGACAGGCTTTATTCGCAAATATAACCTGCCGCTGTGTCGAAATCTAGACTTTATTCTTACACAAATGTCCCTTTAATTAAATATCAGATAAATATATAGGGCTCACGACGAGTGTGACCAGTCAACGAGGGGGGATGCTTACTTCTCCTATGTTCCTGATCCCACTTCTGGACTTTCCAAGGGTCCGTGTTTATACCCTGTTCACAAATTTGTATTGGTTGGAGTTTTATGAGATCGGTCTCACTTTTTTAAAATAAAATTTCTATCAACTGAAGCTTTTCACTGATTGTTGTTTTACAGCTGGAGAAGGGGACAAAAATATTCATATAAATTTATGTCCAATTTCAAGGACCAACAATTAACCATAAAATTTGGTAAGGGTTAGATATATTTAGTTCTCGAAAACAATATAGGCCTTTATAGGCCTAGAAGCTGAATTTTTTTTAGGAAGTTACTGGTAAAATTATGATAGATAATGAACTTTGCCGTCGGAATTTCCCGTGTATCATTACACCCTAACCTTTGTGGCTTTTGTCTTCACCCTGTATACTACATATTCTTACGCATTTCTCCGAGTCTCAAATTCTTTACACTAAATCATTGTATTTTATCACTTTCCATCCTTTTCATTAAATCACATAAAATATCGATGGGCACGGTATTCTTATTAAAAGTTAATTAAAGACAAATGATGGATCATACTCAATACTCATTGACACTAACGTTGTTTTTTTCTTCATATTAACATCAACATGACAAGGAGAGTCCATAAAATGTTGAATGCTCCGTGAAAACAGTTCTGTTTTACTGGTAAGTTAACGTTCTTAATCATGTCTGAAAGGTAATAAGGTAGCCGGTGAAAGAAAATAATTTGCGCACATTTAAATCAAGCGCAGTTTGCACTTCAAATGCAGCTGACAGACTGATGCAGCTATCCAATGAGCAATGATATTGTTAATTTAATTGAATTTCTAAAGGTCGTTACGCAGTAGACAGGTATGGTGCTGTTAAATCTTTTAAGTTTAGTTATTTTACTGTTTTATTTTTTAAGGCTATGAGCACCTGTGTTTCTTTCATTGTTTGGTAAGATGCATTTATAAATTTTTATCTGCATTTATTCTTCTGTTTTTCCCCTCCAATTTTGGTCGATTAGATTATATTTCTTTTTTTTTAAAAAATTCTTTGGTCTGGATGAAAGAATTTACTAAAAGGATGAAAGCTTTCTTGACCGTTGTAAAATAAAGGCTCAGAATGGACTAACCATCAAATCTATTAGCTAAAATGTTTTCTTGGTATTATTGATTTATTCCCACCATTTTCATTTTACCTGTTTAAAAATTAAAGAAATTTTTCCATATAGACACAAAGAGAAAAAGTTGTGTGATGGTTTGTCAAATTCTGGCTTTGATATCGAATGTGGCTTACCATGGAAAAGTATGGAAATATATCAGCCTATTTTGGGAAATGCCATTTTGGGGAATTAGGAAAAATTATCAGGTAGTTGATGAAATTGGTAAAATTTTGAAAATTTTGCTTACACATAATGTATTCAGGTGTAAATCACTTAACATTTCAGCACAAACTATTACCGGGGTACTTGGGGAACCAAACAGACAATTAGACATGTTAAATATTATCCAACTTCATCATGAATAAAAAATTGATAGTGAATAATATAGGCTAATCAAAGTAAATTTGACTTCTGGATCAGGGGTTCTGGTTTTAGAATTTAGATATTGGATCACACCATATCCTTTCATAGCATGGCGTGTGATGGTTGTTTGCTTGCACTTTAGTTTGATAGTAAAGAGTCAAAATATATCCCTAACGCACACAATTGTCATTTACCAAAAACAGTTGCTGATTGGTCAATTAATGCCAATCCACTCCAATCACTACTTGAGAAAAAAATCCCACCTTTTTTAAACACTGTAGCTATGCCAAGAGTTGATGAGGAGAGTAGCATGTCGAAACCCTTGGCTAGCGAAGATGGATTATGCTGAACAAGGATGGTTCAAAATGGCAAAATTTATGATCCCAAATTCAGAGGTTCTGACATTAGTGTTGCTCTATAATTGATACTGTACTGAAATGCATTAAGTACATTGTCAAAAATCTTCTCTACTCCTGGGTATTTAGCAGGTGATTGTGCTTGAGTGAATGCAGTTGTGCCTTTACTAAAATTGGAAGATGTCAAAGCTGGTTGGTAATGTAATGTAATGAGAATGAATAAATTCTTATATTCCCTTGGGCATCTTAAAGTTGTGCTTGGAAGGGGTGTTTATTTGCTAGCAGATTTTTGAAATTATGGATCTCTGTGTCTAGTGTTCCGGTGCTTGGCCAGGGCTCTAATGATATGGTATCCTAATGAGAGAAGTTGTTCCCCTTGTTATTTACCTTTGATAATCAATTACTGTAGGTAATGCAATTGATAGATCAAATTGAATATAAGAAGTAAATATTTTTTGAAGTATATTATACAAAAAGTAATTGTGATTTTTTTTTATGGTAAGCTATTAAGGAAGACTTGTAAATAATAAATAAATAAATGATAAAAATGAGACAAAAATACCTTATCTTTGTGCAATATCTACTTTTCAAAAAAGTACTTATACTAAATAAATAAAGGAGTAGACCAACTGTTTTGTTGGTCCTTTATTATAATTCTATTCCCTTTGCTTTGGAGCAGCACACCTTTATCCATCAGTTGATTACTTCAGTGGATCCAAAATACAGTATTGTATTACATGTATCAGTTATACTCAGGTTACTGTAAAGGTCCGTGGACTTTTTTTATTGGACATTTAGATTTGTAAAAGGAAAAAAAAATATTCATTGATATTATTTACTGTCTTGTGGGCATTGAGGCATGGCTTAGCATTACCTTCATATTCATAAATTAGTGCCAATCAATCTTCTATGATTGGTTTTATTATTTCAGTAGCCTTGGCATGAGTGTCAGTGTCTTGGTCAAAGTTTAAGAAGCAGGTCCATTCCAAAGCCCTGCTTGGATGAAACTTACATGTATGATGGCATCATGCATCTAGGGATGACACCTAGGGATGAAAAGTCCCAAGACTGCTTCAGACCTTACCTTTTACAACAAAACTTATGAAGCATTTAAATTTTAAATAACATATCTTTTACATCAAAAATTTTAGACGTAATTGACATGGAAGAAGATATAGAAGATTATCCTAACATTGAAGTGGACCCACAATATGTCACTGTGACTAGCGTGGCGTCATATGTCAGCACAGATTCCACCACAGATGACCTTGACTGGTTACAAACCTCCAAACTTACAGGGGGGATAATCAAGTTCCTGTTTGATGGATCTACAGAGGAAAAGGTCAGTATGTCAAAATAGCAGGAACAAGAGAGGGTTGTTTAGTCACTTAGGTAAGCTTTATAAATTGTCTGTCTGAAAAAAAAGTATGTTAAGGATGTGTAAACCATGTTATACAATGGGACAAATGTCAGTAATGGTTTATTGCTTTCATGATTTTTATTCTATGTTATGTATGGTTACTGTTAAATGAAACAACACTTAATAATTTCATAGGGAACATGATAAAGTTTACATGTTCCAGTACACATTGAAGTATACCTAACGTAAGAACTTGTAGAAAATTGGCAAACAATGCATTATCCTATTTTCAGAATTATTTATCTAAAGATTTTCCTTGGGCTTAAAATGAGCCTTTCAACTTATTTAAGACATCAAAAATATACTTCAAAGGATTATCCCCAATTTATTTTTTTTAAGAAAAAATCTTTTTTTTCAACACTTTATTTTCAAAACTTCTGATTATATGTTAACATAAAATAACACTTTATTTTCACAACTTCTGATCTTGTACTTATATAAAAATGAAGCAAACAGTCTATGTAATTTTGTCAAGACCAGCTAAGTACATCTAGGAAATAAAATAGAAAATATTGATATATTAAAATGTCCAAAAAATACCGTGTAAGGGATGAAATTTGCATGAAACTAAAACATTTTTTATCATTTATTCAGGGAAAGGTTTATTTCAACTCAAATTAAAGATACAATTGAATGTGTCTATTAATCTTTTATATTAATTGTAGAGTCACACAAGTTACTATGTTTGTGTGGGGGAGATGCTACTGTGGACAATGTGGCTAAATACATCACCAAAGTGTGGAAAAAGAGGAGCCCAGACATCATACTCTCTGTTATATCCAGTCTCAGTCATTTCAGGAAGTGGAAGAATCAGCAGGAAGTGGAAGATTTCCAGACGGGTTTGATTCAGGTCAGAAGGGCAAAGGTTAAAGGTTAAAATATGAAGTAGACTTTGTATAAAATTGCTTTAATTGAACTCTTTTGAGAATCCTTAACATTTTATCTAGCTATTTATCACCAATACTTGTCTATCACTTACATCATTCCCATTTTTAGCCATATTTCTGATATGTTCATAATTATCAATATTTTCGGACATTTTTGCTGCACAAATATAGGAACATCAATGTAACATGTGTATATACATGTATATGCATATTAACAGTGAACTTAATAAATTGGATTTGGAATTTTCACATTATGAAACAGATTTATTATTTAAGAAAAATTGTACTGAGGTTGAAAATTGACAATGGCTTGATCATAGATTTCTTTTTTTTTCTTCATTTTTTTTTGCGCTGCAGGCCATGAACTCTACCAATATGTGGGTGTTGACAAATGGTTTAGATGGAGGGAATCGCTAGAATGGTTGGGGATGTCGTTTTTAGAGAGAGAGGCGATCTATTCTGATGACACGAGCTCAGAACCCCTATGTAAAGCTTCACAAGAAGGAGGACGTAGAGGAACTGCCTAAACTAACCGTGATGGGAATCGTTCCTAAACTACAGCTCAAGTGTGTGGCTGGGACTGAGGGATTGGTACGTGGTCATGTCTGAATTTACACTGTATTTAGATAATTAGCTATTGGGGCCTTTAAAGAAGTTTAAAGATGTTATTGAAAAGTAGGTCATAGTGACCTACATTTTAAAATTGCAGGCATTCATATTCAAATTGTTTCAGAGGCAAATTTTGGAGTGCGTTATGACTTTACATCTTAAAAAACATATATATGTATATACATGTGATTACATGTATATTGGCTTATATGTGTAATACAGTAATTATTAAAAACAATAGGGAACAATTATTAAGACCAGCAATGCAGAAAATCCTGTATTTTGAATTTCTCTCACCTGTAAATGGAACTTATTGTATTTCTTTTATTTGCAAATTGCAGCATGATTCCATTATTTCACTGAAAAAAACGGGGACTAAGGAAGCTGTGGGTTTGAATGGAGACACTCTCATTTTATCATAATGGACCAGAACACTGATCTAAGGGAGCTGGAAGGCTTTAGACTCAGAATCGAGGAGAGACTTCTGACCCCTATAGGGAGGGGCAAGAGATACAGGAAAAATTCAAAATGTTAGACCCCTCCCCTTGGTAGGTTGCATATTTTAACTCTCCTGAGCTAAAACTAGAGTGAGTTTTCTGTTCACCTTTGTCAGTCTGTCCATATGTCTGAAAACTTTTTCACATTTTCAACTTCTTTTCGAGAACCACTGGGCCAATTTTAACCAAAAGTGGTACAAAGCATTTTTAGGGAGTTTAAATTGTTAAAATGAAGGGCCAAGTCCTCTTACAAAATGATGTAATCAAAAAAAGGACAAAAATAGGGTAAACTCATTAAAAAATCTTCTCAAAAAACCATTTGGCCAGAAAGCTGAAACTTTCATGGAAGCATCCTGGGGTAGTGAAAAATCAGATTCAAATCAGGACCCCTGAGGACAAGTGGGACACAATAGGGAATCCAAGTTTTACATTAATTGAAATATTAAAAAAAATCTTCAATAATTTATCCTTAGATTTGGAGAACTACTGAAAAGCTGAAACTTTGTAAAACCACAGTAAGTACATGTATTACAAGGAGGAAAATCTGGAGAAGAACAATGGGTCTGAAAGCTACTTGGGTGAGCATTTTGGCCCATGGGCCTCTTGAATTTTTGTTTGTTTTTCAAGTAGACTAATTTTTATTTGATGTAGAATATGTCTCACATATATAAAAAAGTTAAAATTTCTTAAGGAAAAAAGATTAAATATGAATTATAATATGTATTATTTATTCACATTTTCTGTACACTAATATAATATTTTTATGCACAGATGCAGAAAATTTAAACATGATTACCTGCACCAGTACCCCCATGGTGGGCCTCCTGATACAGGGTGGACCATTAGATATTGACCATGTGGTGGACCTTCTCCGGAGAAAAGTTATTGTTCTGGTTCTACAGGGAACAGGACTGGGAGCCGATCTTATAGCGTTTGTGTACTTTGAAAAAGTTCATCAGTAAGTACATGTATAGCTCTTATGTGTATAAATAAAAGAAATAAATCTACCTTTGCATTCTCACAATGTTTGGTAATCTAGATGTCTATAGAAATCTAGAACCTAAGATCCAGACTCTGTTGAATAAATTTTAGATAACTCTTCTACATTTGATGGTCTTAGTCTTGACTATGCTTTGTATATAAACATGAGGAATTTGTTAAACTAAATACTAGTAGATGTTTGTTTCCTGTAACTTGTACATGTTATATTTAATTTCTTTTATAGCCAGGGTGATGAGTACGAGTCTTTTGTGAAAACTGAGTTAATTAAGAGAATGATGAACTGTTATCCAAAGGATTTTGTGGACAATGAGCTGGCCCAATGAATGTAGAGACAAAATACTGGAGTGTGTTAATCTCGCCCACCAGGTTTGCCTCTAAGTTGTTTGAAATGGAAATACATGTATATGATACATTTTCAATGTTTTGCAAAATAGTATATTTTTTTAATCTTGTAGGAGAATGGGAGGTTCCTAACTATTTTGGACATAAATGCGGATCCCACTGGACTTAAGAATTTGGACAAATACATCTTACTCACATTGTTTGAATGTAAGTTTTCATTTCCTCCCTTAGCAGCTGATCCGAATAACGCCAGAGGCGTTTTCAATAGAATGAACGTTCACAAGCGCTCACCAAAATTTCTTATACCTTCAATAGAAATGTTCGCTGACGCTCGCTCTGTGAACAGGTCTCTGGTGATAACATGATTATAGGCAAGGACATTCTCCATCCGCTGGGTTTAAGAGATACATGTAACCCTGTGAATGAGTATTCTGAATCTCTTGCTCATAAAACAGCTGTTTGTACTATTTCAGCTCAAGGGTCCAAAAAGTTTTATAGAGAAAAATGACAATTTATAGATCATTGATTTAAATTATAGTAAATACTCAAAGAGGTCTCCTTAGAACTGTTGGTATATAAAGAAAATAATGTGTAAAATATATTGTATATCATCAGTGAACATGTTTTAATGTTATCCTAGTTATCATAAGAAATAAATGGAATAAAAAAAAAAATAAGGAATCTGAGCGTAAAAAATATATCAAATGTAAATTCTGTGTGTAAAGTATACACATGTACTTAACTTTCCTACCAATAATCTTGTATTCAAATTCTACAAACAGTACATTTCAGATAAATACAGAACTTGTGAAATAAACTAAATAGGGATACTAGCACTGTACAAACACTACATTTCAGATAGCTACAGAACTTGTGAAATAAACTAAACAGGGATACTAGCACTATTGTTTAATATCAAGCATCTCAGGTTTTTTTTTTTTTTTTTTTTTTTTTTTATAAATACGTATTGAAATCATACGAGTTAGTTCAAACTTAGCACTGCACATCAACACAAAATACAGAATAAGAGCAATAGCATGTACTTTCTAAATGTAAAATGATAAATTGTAAGAGGACTGAAATTTTCATAGGGAGAATCCATCATCATGTTAATTACTCTGTCAATCGGACTGGTGTATTCTCTTGAATGAGCATAACTTTTCTATTTCTCAATGAAATTTTGCCAGTTTGGTATTATTTTGTTTGCAATAGCATGTACTTTCTAAATGTAAAATGATAAATTGTAAGAGGACTAACATTTTCATAGGGAGAATCCATCACCATGTTTTACTCTGTCAATCACACTGGTGTGTTCTCTTGAATGAGCATAACTTTTTTTTATTTCTCAATGAAATTTTGCCAATTTGGTATTATTTTGCTTGCAATAGCATGTATTTTCTAAATGTAAAATGATAAATTGTAAGAGGACTGAAATTTTCATAGGGAGAATCCATCATCATGTATTACTCTGTCAATTGGACTGGTGTGTTCTCTTGAATGAGCATCACTTTTTTTATTTCTCAATGAAATTTTGCCAATTTGATATTATTTTGCTTGCAATAGCATGTATTTTCTAAATATAAAATGATAAATTGAAAGAGTACTGAAATTTTCATAGGGAGAATCCATCATTATGTGATACTCTGTCAATCGGACTGGTGTGTTCTCTTGAATGAGCATAACTTTTTTTATTTCTCAATGAAATTTTGCCAGTTTGATATTATTTTGCTTGCAATAGCATGTATTTTCTAAATATAAAATGATAAATTGAAAGAGTACTGAAATTTTCATAGGGAGAATCCATCATCATGTGATACTCTGTCAATCGGACTGGTGTGTTCTCTTGAATGAGCATAACTTTTTTATTTCTCAATGAAATTTTGGCATTTTGGTATTATTTTGCTTGCAATAGCATGTACTTTCTAAATGTAAAATGATAAATTGTAAAAGGACTAACATTTTCATAGGGAGAATCCATCATCATGTATTACTCTGTCAATCGGACTGGTGTGTTCTCTTGAATGAGCATAACTTTTTTATTTCTCAATGAAATTTTGGCATTTTGGTATTATTTTGCTTGCAATAGCATGTACTTTCTAAATGTAAAATGATAAATTGTAAAAGGACTGAAATTTTCATAGGGAGAATTCATCATCATGTTATACTCTGTCAATCGGAATGGTATGTTCTCTTGAATGAGCATAACTTTTTTATTCCTCAATGAAATTTTGCCAGTTTGGTATTATTTTGCTCGCAATAGCATGTACTTTCTAAATGTAAAATGTTAAATTGTAAAAGGACTGAAATTTTCATAGGGAGAATCCATCATCATGTCATATTACTCTGATAATTGTACTTAAGTCTGGTGTGTTCTCTTGAATGAGCATAACTTTTTAATTTCTCAATGAAATTTTGCCAATTTGATATTATTTTGCTTGCAATAGCATGTTTTTTCTAAATATAAAATGATAAATTGAAAGAGTACTGAAATTTTCATAGGGAGAATCCATCACCATGTGATACTCTGTCAATCGGACTGGTGTGTTCTCTTGAATGAGCATAACTTTTTTATTTCTCAATGAAATTTTGGCATTTTGGTATTATTTTGCTTGCAATAGCATGTACTTTCTAAATGTAAAATGATAAATTGTAAAAGGACTGAAATTTTCATAGGGAGAATCCATCATCATGTGATACTCTGTCAATCGGACTGGTGTGTTCTCTTGAATGAGCATAACTTTTTTATTTCTCAATGAAATTTTGGCATTTTGGTATTATTTTGCTTGCAATAGCATGTACTTTCTAAATGTAAAATGATAAATTGTAAAAGGACTGAAATTTTCATAGGGAGAATTCATCATCATGTTATACTCTGTCAATCGGAATGGTATGTTGTCTTGAATGAGCATAACTTTTTTATTCCTCAATGAAATTTTGCCAGTATGGTATTATTTTGCTTGCAATAGCATGTACTTTTTAAATGTAAAATGTTAAATTGTAAAAGGACTGAAATTTTCATAGGGAGAGTCCATCATCATGTCATATTACTCTGATAATTGTACTTAAGTCTGGTGTGTTCTCTTGAATGAGCATAACTTTTTAATTTCTCAATGAAATTTTGCCAATTTGATATTATTTTGCTTGCAATAGCATGTTTTTTCTAAATATAAAATAATAAATTGAAAGAGTACTGAAATTTTCATATGGAGAATCCATCATCATATGATACTCTGTCAATCGGAGTGGTGTGTTCTCTTGAATGAGCATAACTTTTTTATTTCTCAATGAAATTTTGGCAGTTTGGTATTATTTTGCTTGCAATAGCATGTACTTTCTTAATGTGAAATGATGAATTGTAAGAGGACTGAAATTTTCATAGGGAGAATTCATCATCATGTTATACTCTGTCAATCGGACTGGTGTGTTCTCTTGAATGAGCATAACTTTTTTATTTCTCAATGAAATTTTGCTAGTTTGGTATTATTTTGCTTGCAATAGCATGTACTTTCTAAATGTAAAATGATGAATTGTAAGAGGACTGAAATTTTCATAGGGAGAATTCATCATCATGTTATACTCTGTCAATCGGAATGGTGTGTTCTCTTGAATGAGCATAACTTTTTTATTTTTCAATGAAATTTTGCCAATTTGATATTATTTTGCTTGCAATAGCATGTACTTTCTAAATGTAAAATGATAAATGGAAAGAGTTAGGACTGACATTTTCAAAGGGAAAGAATTAAAGACATAAAAACAATTTCCATTCTCCTGTAGGATAATATATTCTATAAAACATTATGATAGAGAACTTTTAATCCTATTTGTGACAATTATGGAACTTCTTGTCCCATTTCACAACTTATGGGATAAAAAATCCCATGTAAGGTTAAAAATGGGAATTTTGATTCTATAGGAGAAAAAATCCCACAGAACTCATTTTTCTCCCACAGAATAATGGTGGGATATTGGTTAGGAGAGAAAATCCCACCATAATCCCATGGGATTTCTTGATTTCAGGTGTAATATCTTTTAAACTGGAAGATATTCAGGTGTAAAGGTTAGTCCATGTTGTGCGATTAAAAAAATCCCACCGGATGACATAAATTTTTTCTATGTACCTTTGGAAAAGTGGTTGGCGAAAGTCCGGACAAATGTCGTGTCCGGAGTTAAATGTCGCACTGTTATTTGCCATACTTTCGAGCTATTAATATTTATCTAGAACTTTTATATCAGCCTTTCTGCAGCGAACAAAAACGAAAGTAGCCCGTCACCGCAGCAGAATCATCCAAGTTTTTAATGCTTGCGTTTCAGAATTTCGATTGTCGAAAGCTCTCTTAAAGTTTATATTTTTCCTGCTTATCAAATTGTCAATGCCGGGAAAATCTAATAAAGTAATTTTGAACTTTTTCTTAGAAACAATTTTAAAGTGTCTTTATTTAAATAGACTTATAGTTTACTTTGTTCCATGCTTCATTTAGATAAAAATATTAGAGGGGTAATGTAGAAGATTTAATTTTTGATAAAGACAAAATTTCAGTGCAAAAGGGTCAAATTTAACTGTTGCGCCAAAAGGAGCATATTGACCCCCATTTTTTAAATTTGGTTTTTAAGGATATCCGATCCTCAGCCAGGAAGGATAACTCCAAAATTTAATATTTAATTTGAAATGCATCAAAATTAAGCTTGAAAATGAAATTTTTTCATGCAACAATTTTCATTGAGTTCATCTTCATAAGATTCAAAGATTTTGGAAGTCTTAGAAAAGGTCTCATAAAAGTTGACATTTGTACCCTAATCAAGGTGAAGAAAATCAATTGTTTTAGAGAAATAAGATTTTCTAAAATCCAGCTTTAGATACCAATGCTTTTAAGCATTATATGAAATAAGAAGTGATTTGTGGTGTTTTGCAATGATACCAAAAGCCTTTTACACTATATATTATAGAATACATAACGGAAATAGAAGAATAAAAATACCAAATAAGTATAAAAATCATGACATTTTCTCTAAATGCATGGATATCTATCGTTTTTTAACCTAAAATATATTTGTAGATCAATTTTTAGACGGTGGCTATATATAGCCACAGGCTATTGCTGCTGGTCTGGGCTATGAATAAACAACAGTGTAAACACACGGGGACCCTAGCAGAGATTTTTGCAGAGTCAAAACAATGAAAGTAGAGTGACTTATTTTGATGTTTGAAAATAAAATGCACATAGTTAACAAATACTTTCAAGTTAATTTCAAAGACATTTCGTTGATGGATACAAAGCCTCATTCCTGATATTTGCCGTTATCAATATTTCTCGCCTCATGAATATTCATTGAATTACGCCGAACTAAACTAACTCGTACACCAACCGACTCGTATATTCGTATACAAACTACAGATGTCAATTTGTACACATTTTTTAATTTTATTCCTCACATGTTTGAAAAGTCAGTTCGTACGCACATTATGTTTGTTTAAAATTACCGGATATTTGAAGAAAAATATTTGTAGATAATTTACCATCATCGCAAACCACGGACAAAATGTACGATCCTTTCCCATTCTGGAGAGAGCTACATACATATATATACAGACTCCGACCGTGACTTGAGACGACGGAAAATAGAGACAGAAAAATATTTTGTTATTCTGTTTTTTTCTCTCTTTTTTTTCGAGCAGTCTAATCGTGTACAAAGCGTTTTTCTCGAAAAATAATGGGCGCCGCAAGATTAAATTTCCCTCGCTGCTCAAAATTTTATTCTCGAAAGGGACATTAAACAAACAAAATCATTCATGATACCGTCTTTCAGTACTCACAGTTCTTTGATTTAATAAGAAAATGCATTGCTTATATTCCAATTCGCTTTTTCTGCAAAATATTGCAGATTTGACAATTTTCCCTTTATAATATGATTATATTTAATGTTTTAACTTTAAAGAAATACTGTGGATAAATTAACATTACTTTGTGGATACTATAATTTATGTATGTGTGTAAAACTAGATATATACTTGTCAAAAAAAATTAAGACTTTAAATATCAGGAGCCAACATTGTTAAACAATGTATTTACAATATTTTTACCCAATAACAAGCACTAATTTAAAGCAAAATAATACTTAAAACGGAGATATTTCATACCGTGGAGGTATCACATACTACCGAAGATAAGACATTGAATTTAAGAAACTAAAATGGATAGAGTGCTTGCTCAAAAATTGCGGAGCAAGGAGTTTGTTCTTATACACGCGGAATCAAATTGCATTGCAGCACATGGAGACCGCTCGATCACTCGGACGAGACCTTATTACTATGTAACCGAGTAAGTGCTGGCACGAAAAATGTCCCTCTATGCTTAAAGACCATTTGTGTAAAGTACAAGTCTAAAGGATGATTGCACTTAAGGAAACTTAGAAATTGCGACATAATTAATTTTAAAAATGGGCATTTTTCTTTTAATGGTAGAAATAGCCAATGTCTTAACTGCAATTGTATAATAAAGTTAATTAAAAGTTCGTATTAAGTTCGAAGTCGTTTTTATAGGGAGGAGTCATCGCATATTCTGGAATCTCCATAGGATAATGAGTACACCCACCTTTTTACAGGCTTGATACATAGTCAGTGCATGTTTGTCTATTGTTCTCCTTTTCATGGTAGTTGTATATTTATATATATTACCTCATGATAAATGGAGATCAATAGACAAACATGCGCTCATGGATCAAAAGAGAAAAAACTGTGTCTTCGTGTGTTCATTTTCTCTATAGTAAACAGGCCATTTTGACCACGTTGTTACCTGTTGAATATTATAATTAACCACGTGATTTCTATACCCAGGTTACTCTGTGAATACTAAAATTCCATCACGTGACGTGTAAGGAAACATGCATTCTGCTGAACGATAGTGAATGTCCATATCTGTTTCAATCCATTCCCATCGAGCCACGGGCTATTCTTTTTCTCTTAGGTATCTTTAAGATTATTCTTATAAAGCGTTTCATTTAACTATATTTATATATTTTTGAGTGTATTATATGTCCCAACATGTTCGTAGTCTAGAAGAAAAAAGTGATTTATTTATTATGTTTTGAACTATTGCTTAACATGAACATCCAAAATAAGATCCAGTAAATAAAATAAAAATGAAATCATACCATCCTCAACACGCTAATTTATGGGGGAAAATAATTATTAAAGAAACTAAAAAAAACTTAAGTAACTGTGATGTTTTTCTTTCTTTTTTTTATAAAAAGGGAAAAATAAAGTAAGTCTTACTATTGTTAGCGGGTCCCGATCCCAGACCTCAATATTATTGATTCTGTGCATTACCGACTGAGCTAGTCGGTACTTATATTCGAACATGCGAAATGTTAGCATCAGCCATTGCTGTTGATTATCAATGGCTACTTTTAACGGTCGATTTTATTTGCTTTCAGTTATATATTTTATTTGAAAATTTAGAAATAGTGACAAACATATGACGAGAGAGAGAGAGAGAGAAAGAGAGAGAATGCACCAAATATAAATACAGTAACTATTCTAATTTTAGACCACTCATTACAATATTAGCTCCACCTCTTATGCATATTTATAAATCTTATCTTCAATCAAGGGCAGATAAGTCTAATTTCCTGATATTTGCAGAGAAGTGAGGTAAGAAAACAAGAATTATTTTATTGCAACGGCAGTTTATAACCATTATGACATTGCATTTCATTTGGAAATAGACCAAACTCTATAACAAATGACTTAAGGCAAAAATAAAAACAAAAATAAATGTGACAACAGAGATTGAAAAAGACCTAAAAAACGGCGTTAACTGTAGTCATCCTTTGTGGTCCGCAACCGGAAAGCAGTGATGTATCAATAAAAGAGGAAAAACTCTCGACGGGACGTTACACAAACAATCAAAAGGTACTTGGATCCTAAGGTTCTAAAAATCAGGCATTGATTAATTGAAAATGCCCACAAAATTGTCTCTGAATTCTCAAAGTAATGCATTGTACCCACGATAATTTTTCAAACCACATATTAAAAGTTATCATCAAAATATCAAAACATCAAAAAAAGTTATTATCAAATATAAATCATATTATAAAGGGAAATTAATTAAATCTCAAATAGATTTTCAGAAATCATCAGAAATTATTGATTTCGCAGTATGCGATTAAAACACCTATCATGGATTTTCCAATTCAGATTTGATGAGCAAACTTATTTTAGAATTAATAATCATGGGTATCCAGGAGTTTGAAGAAATTCCATAATTTTGACACAAATGGGGTACTTTACTTTCTGATATTTACGTCGATCATTTCCTATAATTGCATAACACCACAAATCACTTCTTATTAATATAATGTTCACAAAGATTGTTTTATGACTAAATTAAAGAATTCACAATATCCTTCAAAATGTAATTTTGAAACACTTTCATGGGATGAAAATTTCGACTTTTTGTCCTTTCTTTGAACTTCAAAGAACCTCGAAGCACATTGAGAGTCTTAAAATGAAAATTGGTGCATGAAAAGATTTAATTTCAGGTTTCATTTTTGACTTTTTGAATATAATTATAAATTTAAGAGTTATCCTTCCTGGCTGAGGATCGGAGTACCTTAAACTAAACCAAGCATTCTGGTAGTATTATATAAGCAATACATGTCCCCTACCGGGTTCCCCTTTTTATTCAGGATGTCATTTTATAATATGCAAAAGTCATGTCCAAGGTAAAAATGAAAAATTTTCAAGTTGTAAATGCCTTAAAACTGATAAAATAATCCACATTAAGACGAAAATTCAACTCATTTCTCCATCGTCTTTTCCTCGTTTCATATTTTGTCAACAATCGAAAGTTAGCGCAGTCCGAACCCGATCTTAATAAAGCGATTATGAAAAATATTCAAAATGCCATAATTCTGTCAAAAATCAATGACGCGAAGCGAAATTCGAACTTGATCTGTAACTCATTAAGATACACTCACATACCAAAATTCAGCTAAATATCTGCAAGCGTTTAGAAAAAAGTGCGGAAAACGAAGTGTGACAGACTGACGGGGACAGACAGACGGACGGACAGACAGACAGACAAACAGACAGACAAACAGACAGACAGACAGACAGACAAACAGACAGACAGACAGACAGACAAACAGACAGACAGACAGACGGACGGACGGACGGACGGACGCAGAGGAAACCTATAGTCCCCCCCCCCCGGTTTCACCGGTAGGGGACTAATAACATGAAGTGGAGTTGCATGCAATGTATTATTTTCATTTTTTTTTATTTTTAATTTTTATTTTTCTATGTAATGATGAACTTTTATTGTGTAAGAAAATCTGTGCCTGTTTCGGATTAAGCGGCTTTAACGCAATGATGCTAATAATATTTTATCTACAAGAAAACATTCTATGAATAAGAGGAGAACCTGATATGACTTGGAAAAGTTTTCGTTTTATGCTTATACAATCAAAACAAAAATAAAGTGCTTTATTTTCAATTTCAGAAGAACAGTGAGTGGCATGCATATCTGGAATACAATCCTTATGATGATACCAATCTATTTGTGCATAACTGGAAATATCACGGTGTGATTTATGATAAATAAATTTTAATAAAATGTTTAATGTGACTTTGAAATAAACTTTTAATTTACTTTAATTCCTTTAAAACATGATTTTAATTTACTTGAAACTTAATCAGAAGAATTTAATTCTTTTATTCCTTGTATCAACAGATTCTTCAGATTAACATATTGCATACAATATGCATAATTGCCATGTTAATATATATTACGATGTATTTACACAATTATTGATTAATGTGCATATCTATACTTAGACATTATTGTAATGTCATAATAGTAAATTAATATTAATTATTATTATTAAAAAATATTTTTCTTTTCCTTACATTATATGCCTCTCTTAAAAAAGTCCCCAGACCTCTTAATTCCCTTACATTTCTAACACTAAGTAAATAATGTATTAAGGTAGGATTCTTCTCACATTTCTTGTATTTAAAAAATAAATTGAAATACTGAAGATGGTATCACTGAGATTGAATTAGACCATTTAATATTAGAGGCAAGGTCAGGTCAAGGTCATTACCTTCTCCCTGAACATTAAGAATAAAACATGATGTTTCCAATCATTCGATCCCTCTTTGTAGTTTAAAAGATTGATTTTTTTCCTTTTTGCATAAAAAGATACTACCTTTCAATGCCTATAAGATGATATTACCAAATTGACATAAATAATCTAACTAAAATGAATATTGGCTAATCCGAAATTTTCTGTTTTTCTTAACTTTTTAGGACACATTTGCTGTAAGGTCTTTCCACCTTTCTGTGGAAAGACCTCTTGAAATGCTTATGTTTTTATTTTATTTCTGACCTTTGCTTTTGAGACCTTAAGACTTATCGAAAAAAAATTTTAGTTCATGATACTATCATAACAAAAATTGCAGTAAATTTAAAAATCAAACAGATTTTATGGATTTGCACTATTCGGCTAAGAGAGATAAAAGATGCGAACTCTGAAGATAAAAATAAATCATTGGAATCAATTATATTTACTTGGTTATGAAAAGAGGGATTTGGTTAGAAGTAATGAAAGAGACTAACCAATAGGAATTAAACTTTAAACCCACAAAATAAATCATGGGAATGTAGCTTCTACTTACTTGTTTATGAAAAGATTTATTTGGTTAAGGCAAAGAAGGAACCAATAGTATTTAAGTGACCAGAGGTCAGATATTTGAATAAATGAGCTACAACAAATAATATTTAAAGATTATGCAAAGGATTGGAAACTATTTTAAAAGTGCATTAAAAATTTAAAAAGTATTCAAGGTCAGAATAAAAGTAATTAAAATTCAAATTAAAATTTAAAGTAGTCATTGCAAATTTCGAAGGAGTTACAAATATGGAGATATAAATCTACTAAGCTACACCTAGTATAAAATGAGCGGCCGTGATAGACAGGACTTCAGTGGAAAGCTGAATCTTGACTGTCTTGGTTGCATTTTATACAGGTGAGATAATTTTCTAGACGCGCGGTTTTTTGTCAAATTATTAAACTTTTCACATGGCTTAATTTAGTTACAGATTACTGTATGTTTTATATCATAAATGGTAATGTTTAGTATAAATTATAGTGTATTGTAAGAAATTATTTACTGTAATCATAACGATTACAAATAGATTGTTTAATTCAATAAAGAGTGGAAAGCTGAATCTTGACTGTCTTGGTTGCATAACATCTCCACTCCCCAACCATGGCAGCCCCTCTGGTCCACAAATTTAAAAGGAATTATATAAAAAGAGAGAATAGCGAAATTGAGCTATCCCGGTACCTCTCAACAACTTTCAGTTAATGAGATCCACGAGTTCAATGAGATAATCTACGTATGGGAAAAAACAAACAAGGACAATTTTCCTTTTATTTTTTTTATGAAAATACTGGAAATCTAAAGTTATTCCGAAAAACGACCCCCTTTGTTTTAACTTCGACCCCTTCTGCAGTTATTGCCCCTTTCACCGCTAAGCTTTTTATCGCTACTTCTTCGAAACCGTTAAACGTAGAAATACAAAACCTTCACCAATGTCTGACTAATTTAGGGGACTTTTCAATCCAATATTTGTGAAAGTTGTTTGACCCCTTCAATGAATTATTGCCCCTGAAAGTTTATAAATTTCATAAAAATAAAAAAAAATGTCAAAACCAGAAGTCGTAGAGACATGAAACTAACTACATAAGATTTATTGACCTTTGACCTTCAAATTTATATCAAGGTCAAAGGTCAAGGTCAATCCAAATATGAGAAATAATTTTCTTTCTATAGCTCTTATATCCTTAAACATATACAATCTATCTTTTGTTTTTAATATGTACTCTTTAAACTCTTTCGAAGATTTCATTTTTGTCCCCTAAAGTTATTGCCCCTTGTGCGAAAAACCTTGTTATCACTACTCCTTCGTAGAGACATGAAACCTTCACTTATGTCTTAGGGGTTTTTAGACACAACTTTAGAGTTTCAGTGCAAAGGATCTGATGACCCCTTATATAAGTAATCACCCCTTAATGTCTTTGTGCTTCCTATAAAACCTCATATCCTTAAAACTATAAGTTGTAGAGGCATGGGGTTAATTGCATTCTGACCCTTGGCATTTGACGTTGAGGCTTTTTCAATGTCAAAGGTCAAGGTCATTCCAAAAATTTTAATTTTTTATGCTTTTATCAACTTCTAGTTTTGTTTTCATGGTATTCATGGTATTTAATTTTAAAATTGAAATTTAAAGAAGGTAGAAAGACCTCTTACTGTTCTGTTTTTATATGCTTCTTTCTCAAAATGAAAAAAAAAACGATGAAAAGCCGATTTATAAGAATTAAAAATGTAGAGACGTCCTGAAATTACATGGAAAATCTATTGAGAACAAAATTGTCGCAGTTTCTGATCTCTCTAGATTTTCCGTGGTCCCGGACGGCTCTATATATTTCATCATTAGAAATCGGTGTTTCCGTTGCTTTCGATTTCGGTACGGTTGTCCAAAAAATTCGCGGACAATGACATTTTTTTTAAGATAAATGGTTCTATATATATCATTTGTATATCAAAATATTTCTTATGAAAAATCAAGTCAGATAGATTTCATTTTTATTGATGTAACTTTATATTTTTATTAAAAAAATCAAGGTCTTTAAAGATCGTGTGGATAGTTGGCACGAACCAATGTTAAAATATCATAAACTTTGAAACAAAGTGTTTGGATGAAAATGAGCATTTTTCATATAAAACAAGTCAAAGCTTAATAAAAATTATATGTAACACAAATAAAAAGGCTATAATCATTTTTTGATATCTTAAGTATCGGTAACTTCATAGACTCTGGAAAAACTTAACAAAATCCCAAACAAAGTCGATAAAACAATACAAAATACCTCTTGTACCAGTGATCTGGTTTTGAGTGAATAAAGAATTGAAATAATTTGGAATCCTTCTCAAAACAATGCACTGTGTAATTGTTACATTAATTGTACATAATTGCAGAGGCATTAGTGTATTTTGATGACACTCTAGTTATGCAAAAAGATGGAACTTATCACTTTGCAGTGTACATTAATTAGTAAACCTCCATCCAGATAATTTTTAAAGAAGATTTTTTTTAATATAGATTATATAATTCTTTAAAATAAAAGTCTTATCTAAAATAAGTGTTGAATTTTAAATGTATTGTAAATATACGACTTTCAACAGAATAAAAGTGTATAAATAAAGAGAGTTTATTTACAGAAGTTTAACTTTTTTCATTCATTTCTATTTTTTATATAAAAGAAATTCCCTAAACAATAATTTCCATTTCATATTGTCAAATATTGTCCATTTTACCTTTTTTGAATAGATATATACAAAATAATGCTTTGTAGTAATGCTATGTAATGCCAGCATTACTATGAATTTGGTAAAGTAATGTATAGCATTACCATTACATGTAATAAAAATTTTGTGACATTACACATGACCAGCATTACTTGGAGTTCATGTAATGCATTGCAATGTATATATTACCATTACAATTTGCATTACCACCAAGCCTGTAGGCAAGAGTTTACAGGTATCCGTGAAAAGAAAAAAACAACTGTTAAGGCGACTTTTAGACATATCCACGACGTTTTAAGTAGGCCCGTACTTTCAAAAATTTCTGTCAAACTAATAATGTTTTTATTCAAATATCTTAAAAAGCTCATATGCTAAGTAAAACACCCATAAAAGACACATCTTTGCAGGTTAATTTTTATACAACATGTCTCATAGTACGTACCTCTTTAAATTGAACAGCCAAAATTGAACATATAGAAGTCTGATATCAAATTTTATTTCATTTTGTACCAAGTCACATCAAATTAATGTTAGAATTCTTTAAAACTATTAAGAATCATATCTAAGGCTAACAAAAACACGCATTTTATTATTATTGACCAGAAAAATTTAGCAAAACAGCCTTTTGGACACGTATGCCCCCTATTTCGGAATATCAAGTTTTTCAATCTTTTTCAAGTAAAAAATCCAAGTATGAAACAGATTTGTCAGACTCTGTGGTATTTTTTATCTCAAGCTCACAAGGATACATGGTATCGACGTATGTATGGAAATTACCATTGTTAATTGACAATACGTCGTCGATATATCTAAATGTTGAATTGAAGGCCACAGCAAGTGTTTTCTTCTTTTGACGCATAAGATTTTGCACAAATTCTGCTTCATATGAATATACAAATAGGTCTGCTAATAACGGAGCGCACTTGGTACCCATGGGAATTCCAATAGATTGTTGGAATACCTGGTCTCCAAAAACCACATAGATATTGTCAATCAGAAACCCAAGCATCTCCTTGATGTCAACTTTAGAGTACTTGTGTGTGCAATCGGAATGTGTTTTAACAAAATAATTTTGCAAATGACCAATGACCAGGTAGGTAAATATTCGAGTTCCATTTTTATTGAAAAAGCAGATGTCAATGGTATCAAAAAGCCTGGACTTTAATTCATCGTGGGGAATGGTTGTGTATAAAGTTGAAATGTCGTAAGCTGTTGATTTTGGTAAAATCTTGTAATTTCAAATTGTCCAAAAGATCTTTGGAATTTTTGAGTACCCACATCAGATTCACACCACTTCTTGAATATATAATTGCACAGTACTCTTGAAGATTTTCCTTCACAACTGTCAGTACCTTAGTGAGGAGTAACGAAAAAGGCTTGGTTGAACATTTACTGTAACCTGCAATGTATCTTTTAAAGGATTTTTATGAAGTTTTGGAATCAATATACGTATATAGGATAGTTCAAATTCATTTTGGCTTTGTGGAATATTAAACTCTGCAACACAGTAAAAAAATTCAAACAATTGTTATGCTTATGGGATGTACGTCCCACGGAATAAAGAACTTAAATGAACTGAACCTTACGTTTGTAAAAGTTAACTAGTATGCAAAATGTCAAACCCTAATTTGAGAAAATAGTACATAAGTCCACATTTCCTTGAAAATTTATAAAGTCTATTTTAACCAATTGTTCTTATAAATAGAAATGAATTGTGTTGCAGAGTTTGCGCGAAGCACTCCTGGACTTTTACGAGAAGCGCTGACTTTTACAGTTGACGCTTACTTTTACACTAGAGCTATGTACGGTAGTTCTTTTATGATATAAATATTTAGCTCAATATTTAATTAAACGAAAATAAGGTGTTATTTCAATGCACATTTAAATTATCCTTAAGGAAAACGACAACCACCCTACCCTCAACTCCCGGTCCTCACATGTTAGTGCCCTTAAAACCATACCTATGACCAGTAGAAAGGTTTTCTTATGCATTATCAATTCTGTACTTCCGTACATGATACAAGTTTAAATGTCCAAGTAAACCGTCAACTGTAGAAGTCAGCGCTTCTCGTAAAAGTCCAATATTTGCAGTATGTTCGCTATCAATATCGCAACTGAATCACTATTCATTATAACTCCCAAAGAATACATGCACACAGTCTAGCTGCAAAAGTCAACAAATTAGAATCAGACCTGGAAGAAACTGAACAGGGTTCATTCTACCTATTCCCACTTTTTTGAAAATTAGTCAGAAAAAGGCAAGACTTTATGTGGGAATAGGTGGATTTTTTGTGTAAACAAATAATTAACTAGATAAACATATAAATACTGTATACACAGGATCACTACTGGTCTTGAAATTCCCTGATATTCTGATATTCTCTGAAAATCACTGATAGACCCTGTACTTTCTCTGTAAATCACTGTACTTGCATCTGTACAACACAGTATATTAAAGTACATCACTGTACAGAAGCACTGTATTTCCCAGCACCTCCCTGTACTTCACATTACATATCCTCTGTACATCTCAGTACCCTCTGTACTTCCTAGTACGCAGTCGCTGTTTTCCACTGTACGTCACAGATTTTTGCTGTACAGATTACTGTACTTCACAGTACATTACTATAATTCCCAGTACACATATACTGTACATCACAGCACATCACAGTACACGGTTCTGTACATTACTTTACGGCACGGTTTTACCCTGTCCTTTTGCCCTTGAGTTTTGTTAATGACTGAATTAATAATAATAATAATTTTGTCAAAAAAGTTTTATTTTGTATATTTCTATTTTCATTTTACTTAAGATCTGTGTCAGCATTTTTGAGGTGATATTTCCAATATCACATCTGTTAGGAGAAAAAGGCCGGGACAAGATTGTGATTTAAACGGTTTCTTTAATTTTTTTTTTATCTTTAATCAATACTCTTTTTCAGATGTCTAAATATTTCATTCCTACATGTTTCCGTATACAGAGGACTGATATACCCCGGTAATGCACCGAGCATACCTATATTTAGAATTTTACATGTTAAAAATAAATCTTTGAATTAACTTAATTATTTAAATCCTCTGATAATTTTCTGCTTTCTTCCTTTTGTAAATTAAAATCTGATTGCATTTACATTTCTCCTAACTCTACTGACTTAAACATTTTAGATACAATGTTGTACGCAGTGATTATGTAGATATGACACTTCAATAATGCATAGTTATGTACTCTCATCATATTTTTATTATTATGTATCCAGACACACAATCACACACATTTGAACAAAATCGAGTGTAACAAAAGTTCTTCCTTTCTAAAAGATAATACATATACTGTCCTTATAAAATAGAAATAATAAAAAGTTTATTTTTTTATCTTTATGACAATTGATTTTCTGTTAGTTGTGCATTTTTTTTATCGTCAATAGGTGCAACTCTTCATACCTACAGGTACCTTTACATAATATATATATATATATATATATATATATATATATATATATATATATATATATATATATATATATATATATATATATATATATATATATATATTAAGCACATTTTACAACAACTCTTAAACTAACATAACTGCCCTAAGTGAAGAAATATTAATATAGAAAGCACAAAGAAATTCACTTTTACATGGATACCCACTTCCGCCCCAGCCCGGGGTTGAACTCTCGACCTTCGGAATCTGTCTCCTAGCAGTGCAGGAACAGCGCGCTAGACCGCTCGGCTATCTAGGCAAGTTAAAAACTTGCTTTCGATGCCGATGGAATTCTCGCGGCGCTGCCCTACACTACACGGTCATTGAGAATAGAAGTGAGATACAGTTATTTGGACATTAGTTTTTAACAGAGGATTGTTACCAATACATGTTGTAATGAAATTTAATTATTATTTATAAAGCACATTTTACAACAACTCTTAAACTAACATAAAAAAGTGAATTTCTTTGTGCTTTCTATATTAATATTTCTTCACTTAGGGCAGTTATGTTAGTTTAAGAGTTGTTGTAAAATGTGCTTTATAAATAATAATTAATTTCATTACAACATGTATTGGTAACAATCCTCTGTTAAAAACTAATGTCCAAATAACTGTATCTCACTTCTATTCTCAATGACCGTGTAGTGTAGGGCAGCGCCGCGAGAATTCCATCGGCATCGAAAGCAAGTTTTTAACTTGCCTAGATAGCCGAGCGGTCAAGCGCGCTGTTCCTGCACTGCTAGGAGACAGATTCCGAAGGTCGAGAGTTCAACCCCGGGGTGGGGCGGAAGTGGGTATCCATGTAAAAGTGAATTTCTTTGTGCTTTGTATTTATATATATATATATATATATATATATATATATATATATATATATATATATATATATATATATATATATATATATATATATATAAAGCACTAAAATGACCAACGACACGAACAATAAAAATTGTCAAATTTTCGGGACGTTCTGTCCCTTCCTCAGGACAAAGAAAAAAGTTAAAAGGTCATAAGAACAAAGGAAAAAGAAAAACAAAAACAACTAGCACTACTACTAAACTACTAAACACTATATATTTACAAACTTAGTTACATGTTGAATTGGAAATTTTTAAGAACACTATAATCAAAGAATATATATATATATATATATATATATATATATATATATATATATATATATATATATATATATATATATATATATATATATATATATATATATATATATATATATTATATATATATTTATTCAATAACATACATTATTATAAAGCTGATAAATGATAAATAGTCTCTAATATTTACATTTCCAATGTCTTTGTCCGAGATAAAATTACCAATTGTAAATGTAATTGATTTCCTCATGAATGTTTTGGCGCGGTTCCTAAAAACCACGTGCAAGGCGGGACAACACCTAGAGAAAAGCAGGCTTGGAGCCCGTGGATTGGCGGAATCAAAGCATGTAAATATAAGGAATAACTGTCTTATTTTTCGAATTCATGAAGATGATCAATGGATTGGCTTGTGTGATAATTTTATGCATAAACGCCTTCGGCGTTTATGCAAATTATCACACAAGCCAATCCATTGATCACTTCATGAATTCGAAAAATAAGACAGTTATTCCTTAAATAAAATACAACCAAAAAGCTAGAGAATTTTAGCGTTCAATATCTTGACGTTTTATTGAACGCAATTTTTGTATTACGTCTATGAGTATGCCCGAAACATTCCGAATACTAGCCTTCAATATCGAAGGAAACGTTGTAAACAAAAAAAAGTCGTCTGGTCAAATTTTCAGAGCTAAATTAAAGAAAAGAAGTGGTATCTAGGTAAGATGTGTTTATTTTTCACCCTAAAATGAAATTATTTATTAAAATATAGTACGTATCAGACATATTAAAACCTAAATAAGCAAATCATATCGCTCGGTAGGGTCATCGGAATGACGCAATATTGAAAGCTAACGGAACAGACGTTAATTTGAATACCGATACTAAAAAAACCATTAATTTTCTGATTTTTAAGTTGGGATAACAGGGACGTAGCAACCGGGGGGGGGGGGGGGGCGGGGGGGGGGCCAGCCCCCCCCCCCCCACTTTTTTCCCCAACATAACCTTTACTATATTAAATGTTCATTGATAGGTTGGTTGCCCCCCCCCCCCCACTTTATAACCATAGTATAGTGATATCAAGGATTGTAAGGAAAAAATTGGAAGTGATAGTAAGTTTGGCTTTGAAAAACTTGGCCACTACCCCCCCCCCCCCCCTCTCTACACGAAATAGGATTTTCGAGTTTGGGCAACTTTTAATTCCCTTTTTTTTATTATTATTATTTGCTTGTTAACTTTTTCACTTTTTCAGGTAAGTAAAAAAAAATTTCTCAGATTGCCCCCCCCCCCCCACTTTCAAACACGATGCTACGTGCCTGGATAATTATTATAAATTATTTGGAAATGTTTTAGCTATATATAAAGGAGTTATTGAACTTATATTGGTGAATATTGGCACTCGTTGGCTGTTCAAATGCACTCGCAGGCTCGTCATTTGAACAGCCAACTCGTGCCAATATTCACCAATATAAGTTCAATAACCCTATAATATAACAGTGAGGTAAAACTTCCACAGAAGCCCTCTGATAATACCTCACCATGGGTGCCAGGAGCTCCTTGGATCGATATAGAATTATGTAATATATCTCCAGTATTTGAACAGAATTTTTTCACATTATGCTAATATATAATTATTGACGCTTCATTTTCATACATATCTCAAAGCAAATTAGCACCATTTTTATATATGATAACAAAGTATACGTTTAACACTATTATACTAATATATGATTATTGACGCTTCATTTTCATACATATACATAAATATCTCAAAGCAAATTAACACCTTTTTTATATATAATAACAAGGTATGCATTTAACACCAATAGAAATATGACGCTTGTTGCAGTGGAGATTGTGTGGAGAGAAAAAAAAGAAAGAAGTCTATATCAATCTCACTGTAACTAGTATTTTTCGCCAGGACATCCTCAAATACGGGTCTTTTTGTGTTTTACAACCTATAAATAAGACAAGTAGAGCTTTTTAAAAAAGCTTCCCGTCTTTAGCAACAATCTTAAACTGTAAACTGATTTACACTTATCAGGCCGTATAATTCTTTTGAATTTCTTGATTTTGTATTTCTACATTAGCTTTTTACTGGCATTAGCCCTACCACGGTTGTCGCTCGGTCATCTCCGTAAACTTTGACTCGCCGAGAGCTTTCGGCAAACCTCGGCTGATTCCATTTTCTTCTTCAAACAAGAAAGGGGAAAAGAATAATAACAAATTGTAAAACCTGCAAGCAATAAAAATCAAATTTTATTTATAATGAAGTTAAAGAGATCTTTTTATTTTTTGCTATACAAAAAATCATGTTATTAGGAATTAATTACTGCTGATTTTGTTGTTCGTTTTGTCATTTTTTTTAAGATTGAAAATCTTGCAAAATTGTTAAGTCGTACGAAAATAAGATCATCAGAAAGTTATCTCCCTTGCCTTGAACAGCATTTCAACCAATGAAATAATTGAAAATTTTCTCATCATGCATTTTCTACCAATCGCAAAAGAGAGGAAGTGCATAGTCCGAAGACTGTAAAAAACTTCAACTATACAATACCGTCTTTCAAGGAAGACGGTAATCAATATGTAGAGTTTTGTGATAGTAAAATTAGATTATAATAATACATCAGAATGAATGAATTTTACAAAGACATGAAGTTTTTTTCCTCACATACATAGTTTGAATCTGGCATTACATTTTCATTTGATGATCTATTAATTTATTGATTTTGAACATATTTTAAACATAATGTTTCCAGTTACATGAAAAATGAAATAGCAAAAAAAAAAAAAAATAGTGTGCCGTATAGTGGACTTAAAAGTGTGAATACATGTATATATAGTTTATCACGGCAGCAGATAATACCGAAAAATAACAAAGCAAAAAAAAAGTGAATTAATGAATGTGATGAATGTGAAAACCTGTATGTACAGTGTATAGTTTATCACGGCAGCAGATAATGCCAATAACGCTATAACTGCAAGGTATTAGAATCCCAAGGAATTTTGAAACATATGATTTATTTTCTCTTTGAATTTTGTCAAATCCTGTGATTGTAATAGTAAAAAATTCGATTTCATTTCATTTTTGAATGCATTTTTAATACTGTAGTCAGTTATTTTTAAATTAAATTATCATTTTATTTCTTGTTTTCCATATGACCCATTTATAAATACATATTAAAATGTTAACAACAGTTCTTTGGGTTGGCGGTTCCTTCAAGTATCCTAATATTATTGTTTGTTGGTCAATATGTAAAGTTCCATTTAGTTGTAGTACATTTTCAATTATATCTTCTAGTAACTTGAGTGTTGTTTTCACCTTTGCGCAATGGAAAAAGAGGTGTTGTTGATTTTCTTTATGATTTTTACACAAGTTGCAAAAAACCATTGGATAGTCCGATTTAACATAATTTATCTTCAGTATACAATATGTTATGCACGCATTTCCATTGGAATTCTTGAATTTTATTTTTAACTTTCAATTTTGAAATACTGTCCCAAACTAGGCCCCACTGTATGTTATTTTGATATATATTTTCCCATTTTTCTTGACATTTTGGAATTATTGTCTTGTTTTATATTTTTTCTATGTTCTTTATCTTGATATCTTCAAAGGTTACCACTTTATTACTATCTCTTTTTATGAGTAAATTATTATTCAATTTATAAGGGAGTTTTATTTCGCTATTAAATACTGAGTTATTTTTCAATATTGGATAAAACTGTTTAGGAATGGCTGATTTTATTTTACTATATTCAAATATCCAACATCTTTTGTCTAATAATTCATTAAAAATGTTGTCATTATATTTAAAACAATTTTCTGCATCATTCCAAATGTCTTAAATTTTTAATAAATCACTTTTAATAAATGATTCCACATATAGGCTTTTCCCTTGGAATTGTAAAAGTTTATTACCAAAAAGTGATAAGTTAAGTATTTCCTCTCGATTCTCTGGCTCAAATTTTGACTGAAATTCGCTATATGCGATGAGTACGTTTTTTTAAAAATAAAAACTAGACTGTTATTTAAAGAAATTGGAGATAAATCTGAACAAGTGCATAAGAAATATTCCTAACTTGAATGCATATCTTTACTCCGTAACCAGTATTTACCAATAGCATTCCATGTTTCTAACTTTGAATGCATGATTTTATAAATTGTTTTTATTTGTTTACTTTTTGTAAAATTAAAGATATTTGTCATATTCATCCCTCCTTCATTCTTGCTTAAGCAACACACATTTCTGTTAATTTTATTCAATTCATTATCCCAAATAAAAGAGCAGACAATATCGTTTAATTGTTTTGCATATTTATCCGGTATTCCCCTCATTTCGATTTCATAGCCAATATTACCTGGAATTATTATTTTTTTTATCATCAAGGTTTTCCCTTTGAATGTAAGGTTCCTAGTTTTCCAGACATACAAGCTGTTCATTATTTTTTCTATTTTTTCCAACCAAATTGCATTAGTATCAATACCATATCCATGATATACCCCCAAAGTTTTTATATTAGTTTTTATCCACTGTATCTTTTTAAATTTTTGTGTTTTACCTTTTGGTTTGCCAATAAACAGGCCCTTTGTTTTTGAGAAATTGATTTTTGCCCCTGAGGCTTTTTCATATATTTCTAACACATTGAAGGAATTTATTATAGATTCTTCGACCTTATTAAATAGCTGAGTATCGTCTGCGAACATATTTATTTTACATTCTACGTGTTGTTCTTCATAAGGAATTTAAATGCCCTTTATCTGCTGATTTTGCCTAATTGCGCAGGCCATAGGCTCTATTTGAAGAACATAAAGCAATGGAGCTATAGGGCAACCTTGTCTTGCCGATCTTGATATTTGAAAATATTTAGATACAAATCCATTAGTTTAAATGCATGTTTTTGATTTAATAAGTAGCATTTTTATCCAATCGCAATATTTTTTTACCAAAGTTAAATCTTTTTAATGTTTCTGCTATCCAGCCCCATTCAATTCCATCGAACGCTTTTTGTTGATCTAGAAATATAATTGCTCCTTCTAAATCTTCATTATCAGCATAATCAATAATATCTTGAATCAGTCTATTTGCATCACTTATGTTTCTGCCTTTAACAAATCCTTTTTGGTCTGGATGAATTAATTTTGGTAGTACTTTTTTTTAATCTCTCGGCGAGTATTTTAGCAATAATTTTATTATCATTGTTAAGCATTGTTAATGGTCTTCAGTTTTTTTTATATCTTCTCTTTCATTCCCTTTATGTATTAATGAAATTACTCCTTTTGTTTGTGAGTCACAAAGTGTGGCCCTATGAAATATGTGTTTTAGAACTTTTGAAAATTCATTTTTAATTATATCCAAGTATATCTGATAAAAAGTTGATAAAATCCCATCTTCACCGAGAGATTTATTTGGCTTTAATGACATCACTGCTTGATATATTTCTTTATCGTTTATATCACTATCGAGCATTTTACATCATAATCGTCTAATTTACATTGCACTTCCGCTAATAATAATTCCCCACTTTCACTATCCCATCCTTCCGTATTAAATAATTTGTAATAAAAATTAATTTGCTCTTCGGTGATTGAATCAATGCCAGTTTTATAGGTACCACTTTCTGTTTTTATTCTATTCCATAATTAGTACAATAATAATAAACACAATATATTAATATCCAGACCAGAATTGGCGTTTGAAACTGCGGTGACTTGGGTGAGGATGCAAAGAGCATTCCAACGCCAGTTGATGAAAGTGAATCTTTGGATGAAGGAGGTAGTGAAACAGAAGAACAGACTTCAGATAAATCGGCAGTCATTTGTTATGTCACAGACATGAAGATTTGAGAACTTGTTGTTGGGTCATATGTTGTTTACATTTGTGTTAAATAATTTTATGTGTAAATAATTTTTTCTTCAATTTATATGTTAAATTTAATGTGTTAATATTTTGTCGGTTGAGACGATGTGTTGCCCAATATGTAAATATTTTATTCTTATTAAATTTTCATATTTGATTACTCTGTGAGTGTTATGTCAGATGCAGCAATGGGCCGCTCAATGTGTGAAAAGTTTTTTTTTTTTTTAAATTAAGTTTCATGTTTAATTTACTGCGTAAATGGCAAAATTTTTTATGGACCGCTCCATATGTAAAGATTTTTTTAATTCAATTTTTGTGTTTAATTTACTATGTGAGTATTATATCTGATGCGGTAATTGGCCGCTCCATTTGTAAATAATTTGTTTTTGATTATCATTTTTAATTAACTATGTGACTGTTTTGTCGGATGCGGTAATTTGCCGCTCAATATGTAAATAATTTTTTTCTTTTCATGTTTGATTTACTGTGTTAGCGTTACATTACATACGATAATATGGTACAATGGGCATCATTTTATACTCCCCGCCTGAAAAGTGGGAGGGTATATAGTAATCGGTATGTCCGTCCGTTCGTCTGTCTGTACGTCCGTATAGTCGTACGTCCGTCCGTCTGTCCATCCATCCATCTGTCTGTTAAGCTTTGGGAGTACCCATCTCTTATTCGCAACTCCTTTTATCCTCTCCTCCTCTGAATGAAATTTAATGAAACTTTCACAGAATCCTTATTACATATTGCCATTAAGTACCTTCTATTTTACTTTTTAATCTGACACATATTTTGCGATACCCGGCCACAGTAAAGCATGGACTTTGGCATTATAATCATATTGGAGGCGGGGTATCATACATTAGAATGTTTAAATATGATCAAAGAAATCTTGTTAACTTATATATTGAGTAAGCAAAATAAACAAATGTAATGAAATATTTTTGACATTCTTCCCTCATCATTTGTGAAAAATGAATGTATATTTTTTATGATGCTAAATTTACTAAAGAAACTGGTTTTTTAAGTCTTTAAGTTACTATAATTCAAAGGAAAGAGAGATGTTAGTAAAAATATATAAAATTAGAGGTCTAGGTATCGGATTGATTTTGAAATCATTAAACGTTATGCTAGATGCGTGGAAGTATATTTAGATATGATGTGTTTACAAAGTAATTTCTCAGACACAATTTCAATTCGAAATTTTTCTTAACAATTTTTATAATCATAAAGAGCTTAATATTCTAAAATGTTTATGAATAAAGCGTAGTTAGTCCTGGACTCTCCGTTGCAAAAATGCACGATCCCCTCCCATAATAGAAGAGAGCTACATGCGGACTCAGGACCGTGGCCTGAGATGATGTCCTGGACTTTGTGATAAGTATCAACCAAAAATGAATTTATAAACTACAGCATACATCGTATCTGATAAAATCATAACTGTCAACAATATATACAGTATAGTATTCGTTTATATCAAACTTGTCAATGTTGTGTCAGTAACTACGCCATGCAAGAAAACGAAAGATACTTTCAAAATGGGATCCGTAATTTGGTTTATGTTTTACAGCTGGTAAAAAATGATTGTCGATTTCATTTAATTTTATAATTTTTTAACACACACACGCAACAATGAGCAATCGCCAAAATGATAAATATCCCACAGAAAACGAAGATACTGGTTTTTATAGCAAATCCAAAATCCTTTGAGTCAGTTTTGCCTCTTAAATTTATATCCCTTTGTTCCATTGTTGAGATTTGAATTTGTTTTGGGTGTTGGTCAACCTCACCAAATTCTGATGATGTAGTTGGGAGGGTTGATTTATTGCTAGGCCTCTTTTTGGTGGTATCTGTAAAACAATATAAAGTACTAAATATTATTGACTTTTTACTTTAATTGGAGCATATCATAGAAAACTTTTATAAATAAGACTTCTAAGCATCTTGTTTGAAATATGACTCATTGTCGAAAGACCAATGTTTTCTTTTTAATATCACGAGGGTTGTTCGAAAAAATCGTAGACTTCTGTCATATCTTTTTTTTATTTAACGTCATTTGCCATCCAATTTGGTAGAAATATTTTAACAATAAATCTAAATGCTGTGTTAAACATTTAAAAAGTATCATAATTTGGACTTAGTGCTTTCATTTCCTATTAAAATATATTCTCCAAAAAGTCCAGGTTTTGGAGAACTAGCTTTATGAAATTGCAATTGTTCTTGAATTTTTAGGTAAACAGGTATATTTGAGCAAATTCAGAGAAGAAAAATAATATGATCTAAAAAAAAAAAATAATAAAGCATGACTTTTAATCCTCAGAAACAGTTCTATCATTTATTAGTTGCATACTAGTATTTTAGATCAGAAGTTGCGTTCTATATTAAATATCGATAAATAGCTGTAAAGGATGGCCGTTATTGTAGACTTTTCAAAATGTGAGGAAATTGACGCATTTCGTGATGTCATAATGCATTGTCTAGCCAGAAAATTACGTCATTTTTGATAGATATGCAATCAACAAAGATCTAAGTGGTATGTAATGAATTGTTAACTAAAACAAAGCAGTTTCAGTTTTTTTCGGAAATTCACAGGACCAAATAAGGCCATAAGTGAACCTTGTTCTTTGAAACGTCATGGAAAAACATAGGCGTTTCAGAGTTGCTATCCATGTGAAAGAATAGGTGAGTGGTAAAGGAAATTAAAATATTGACAAAGGAAATTATACAATGAGAACAATTGTTAGACAAATAAATGTCAAGAGTATGAAAAGGGTTTTAATAAGTGAATATTGAACTATACTGTGTGAAATGTCTAGGGAAAGTATTTTTCAAAAATTCTTAATGCTACTTTTTGACGTTACATTGCAGTTAAGTATGCTCTTTGGTTACAAAATACGTTGATTTAAAAATGAAATGAATTGATTTCTATGAAATCAAATGAAATGAAATATTTTTATACATGATATTGTGCTTATTTTAAATTTTCTGAAAGTAGTATAACGAAGATTGACACCGTCCACGAACATTTCGAACAACCCTCGTATGTCATTTGTATTTTTTTTTTTTTTAATCTTTTTTTTTTTTTTTTTTTTTGTCTTTAAGAAATTTTTAATTTTTGTCATTGTTATAGCCTGCAGAGCAGAGGGATACTGAATAAATAATAAGTGTCATTCATCTCTCTGTATCACTAAGGATATAAATTTTGATTACATTATTTTTAATGGGGAATGTAATCTTTTAGGACTTGTTTATGTTGATGAAACAAGGGATCACTTAAAAATAGAATTAAAGAATATCAGGTCATATATTTCAATTCAATAATGGGGGTCAGTAGCTTTTATACAAACATTTAAATTTACATGATAATTCTAGTTTGTCATTGAAAGTTAGAATTCTAGCTAGAAAAGATTTTTCCCCACGCAAACAGTCCATTACTAAGTAGTAAGTACACCTTTCCGTAGAAAACGAAGAGAATTATAGATTAAAAAACTAAGGACAGCTTTTCCCTATGGATGTAATGAAAATATCGATACTGTTGTAATTGTTTTCAGTTCACAGTGTATCAATGTAAAGTGTGATTGGATTCTTTTTTACCATACACAGAGACGTAAGCATAGTCACTGGCATCGGCCCTACAATAAACCTTTAATACACGAGGTCTCTTTTGTTTCATTACTACCTTATGTAAATCAACAATTACGTCAACATCATATTCGCACCAAACTTTACTCTGTCACTTTGAAACTTTTAAATACCGATAGTCTTCTTGAAAACTTAAAAATTGAGAAAAGTCCTTTTTATTCTTCGATACCAGAATATAGGCTCGGATCTGTGATTTTGGATATTGCAAATCATAGGCTTTTTAAACCCCCACGTTTTACTGGAGAAAATGCAGCTAAAGAAGTCCGTCTTTAGCATAAACTTCAATATGCCAACAAAAGAATTGACGCGGTTCATATATTATAAGCAATATTGTGTCCAGTCTTGTATTTCACCATTTCAAGTTAAAGAATTCACATTGTATTTCCTACAGATATACATTGACAATTGCTTCCAAACGTTTTAATTTCAAGAAAACTTTACGGGGCATGGATTTAGAAGATCTGAAAAATAATCTTCCATCGCGTTCATGTTCTTCTTCACCTTATTACTATTATCCTGCTGGACAAGTTATTACTGGTGACGTAAATATAGAGAATAATGAGGACCTTAAATCACTTATTTTAAAAGGTCCTAAATATAGGAACCTCGATCCTTCAACTGGCGTCGGAATTTTATGAAATATATGGAGATAACAACCACTGTTAAAGCTCAAAAGTGCATAAAAGAATACAAAACAGAAGTAGAGCAAAGACGGACCTCCAAAACATCAGAAGTGGGAGTGGCATGGAGGAGTGTGCGCCCCTTGTCGATTGGTCTTATTCGCCGTATGCTCCTTTTCATGATCGGGAAATAACGGGTGAAAATGCCGTAAAATTAGTGTGTAAATACTGTATTAACAATTAGTATGAAAAACATCAGTCAGCATTTGATTCAATGATAATTTGTTTTGTTTTTTTGACAAGGTCATTGTGACTACCACAGCACTTACTAAATAATAAATCTAATTTTTCAAAGTAATATATCCGTTTTGAATATTGTTAATATCCAAAAGAATCAAATTATTGTGAACTACCTTTATATATTGGATTCCGAAACTGCATAAGAATCCTAACAAACAAAGATACATAGCTGGTTCCAGTAAATGTTCAATTAAGCCTCTTTCTTTACTCCCCACTAAGATATTAATATAACAATGGTGAAGGAGAAACTTCAAGCGCACTGTTCAACAATACGGGTATATTCAAGAAGTGATGTAAATTAGATATGGATACTTAAAAATTCCAAGAATCTTTTGGACCATTTGAAATCACAAGATTTTACCGGGTGAAAATGTCGTCAAATTAGTTTGTAAATACTGTACTAACAATTAGTATGAAAAACATCAGTCAGCATTTGATTCAATGATAATTTGTTTTGTTTTGTTTTTTGACAAGGTCATTGTGACTACCACAGCACTTACTAAATAATAAATCTAATTTTTCAAAGTAATATATCCGTTTTGAATATTGTTAATATCCAAAAAAATCAAATTATTTTGAACTACCTTTATATATTGGATTCCGAAACTGCATAAGTATCCTAACAAACAAAGATACATAGCGGGTTCCAGTAAATGTTCAATTAAGCCTCTGTCTTTACTCCTCACTAAGATATTAATATAACAATGGTGAAGGAGAAACTTCAAGCGCACTGTTCAACAATACGGGTATATTCAAGAAGTGGTGTAAATCAGATATGGATAATTAAAAATTCCAAGGATCTTTTGGACCATTTGAAATCACAAGATTTTACCAAAACAAATAGCTTAAAATTTTGCGATTTTTCAACTTCATACACAATTCTCCCACGATAAATTTAGTCCCCACTTTTTGATATGTTTGACAGCTGCTTTTTCAATAAAAATGGAACTCGTAAATTTACTTACATTGTCATTGGTCATTTGCAAAATTATTTTATTAAAAACATTCTGATTAAACACATAAGTAGTCTGAAGTCGACATCAAAAAGATGCTTGAGTTTCTGATGAACAATATCTATGTTGTTTTTGGGGACCAGGTCTAACAATCTATTGGGATTCTCATGGGTACCAATGCATATGAAGCGAAACTCGTGCAAAATCTTATGCGTAAAAAGAAGAAAACACTTGCTGTGGCCGCCATCTCGACATATAGATATATCGACGACGTATTGTCAATAAACAATGTAATTTCCATTCTTATGTAAATACGATATATCCTGGTGAGCTTGACATATAAGATACCACAGAGTCTGACATATCTGTTCTATATTTGAATATTTTACTTGAAAAAGACGTTAGTGGTAATCTAACAACCAAGCTTTATGATAAACGTGATGACTTTTCTACTTCCCTTACTTACATTCATCACCTGCATACGGAGTTTATATATCTCAGTTGAACGATACGCAAGATCATCCTCTACGTATGAACAATTTTTAAACGAGGTAAATTATTGACAAACAAGTTGATAAAACAAGAATTTCAGCAGTCTCGTTTAAAGTCATCATTTCGAAAGTTCTATGGTCGATACAATGACCTTGTCTGCAATAACAATTTATCGTGGAGTCAAATGCTGACTGACATATTTCATACTTATTGTTAGTCCATTATTTATACACTGAATTGACGACTGATTTTTAGTATTTTTTCCCGATCATGACAAGGAGCATACAGCGGGTATGACCGGTCAGCAGGGGATGCTCACTCCTCCATGGCACCTCATCCCACCTCTGATGTTTTAGAGCCCGTGTTTGCTCTGCTCCTATTTTCTATTTTCTGGACGTTTGAGTATGAATATTGTTCGTTTTCTACATTATTTCATTGCTTTCTTTGTTTAAAGGGGCCATGAAGAACATCATTCTTTCCAATGTGATCATTTTTGTTAAGGATAATAAGGGGAAATGCATTAAATTTTAAGGCATGTCTTCGAGGGAGGACTAGATCAAACACAGGACTACTTAAAGAAATATTGATGACTGAAAGCTATTTTTATTTCTTTTATGAAAATAATTCAATTATTTCGCGAACTTTTTCATCACTCCTCGTTTGTATCCTAAATATTTGAAATTTACAATTTGAAACTCAAACTTATTATTTGTGACTTTTGAACTAACCTATAAAGTTTGTTAAATTAGCACTTTTCTGTAACACTTCAAATTTTTCTCATAAACACCGGAATAGATATCCTTCAGAAATGACCTGGCCTAAAGCAAAACCATGATATATGTTGATAGTTGCTTGTGTTCTAAAGAATAATTCAAGACAGGATTGTAAAAAAGACACGCAGGGCCATTGAGCAGTGATGGTTCTTTATCGTGCCAACGCCTACCATGACACGGGATCTACGTTTTTAAAGTAATATCCGAAAGACCCGTGACTTTCATTTCTGATGCCGTGCGCTTGGCGAAGGAACAGCTCTAAATACTTAGTACCTTTGTTTATGTCGTAAGTTTGACGCAGCGTCGAGACGGAGAACCGGACCTACCGGTCACGAAACGAACGCTCTACTACTAGGCTACCGTGACCGATCATTTGCTCTTTGAAAAGAAATGCACACTTTTACACCAGAATTGAGGACGCAATTTATTTATGTGTCGACCGCAAGATTTATCTATATGGCGACTGGCAGAAAATTATGTAGCGGCCGTCAGTTTTTCTTTTTGGCGGTAACCAAATAATTATCTGGCGACTGCCAGTTATATCTAGGGCGGTCGCTAGATAAAATATTTTTCTACCTGGCACCTCCAAACATTTGGTGGCCATTAGTTATTTAACTGTCCGTCGCCGGAAATATCTATTTGGCGGCCACTACATTTATAATAGTGTTGCATTATGCATGTACTATGCCTAAATAGTAGGCAGAGTTTGACACATGGTGCACGAGCCGGAGACGAGTGCACTATGTGTCAAACCCTGCCTACTATTTAGGCATAGTACATGCATAATGCAACACTATTGTTATTATTATGCTGACTGTTGTTATTAGTTATGCGGCAATCCATTTGATTTTTTCCTGAAAATAATGGTGGTAACACAGCGCACTTGCAAAACTTCATAAGTTCATGCTAAAATTAGTTGCATGCTTAGTTATTTTGGTTACTAGTATTTTCTCTAAATAAGTCAGCATTTTCTGCCCCAACGATACTCATCTTTATTTTCTGTTTTGTTAGTAAGACTGATTTGTTTACAAACGTGGATTCTCATTGATAATTTTCTTTTACATCCTTCTATCAAGCGCTATATAAAAAAGCGTTTTAATGACCCCATGATAACAATTCATCTAACGATCTGTATGTAATTAGTTTGAAACTTTGTTGTGCACATTTATCTAAGATTCCTTAGAATGAATATAACTGTTTTCAAATAATATTTGTCTATTTTCTCCTTCTTGTGTCAATTGTATAAATTAAGTTTATATATTTAATAAAATTCTCCCAATCAGTGACCGTCTCTGTGGCGTAATCGATAAGGCATCGGACTGGCAACCCCATGGTCGTGAGTTCGAATCCCGGTGTGTGCATGGAAGAATTTTATTCAGAAAATAAGGCCGTGCACTATCTCGGCATAGTATGCTTACGCTATTTAAATCCTTAGACCACTATGCGAGAATAGTAGGGTATGGGTTATATAGAGAAAAACTGACAGGAAGCATAATAATATCTGATGGCAGACACTTTATTTATAATAAAGCTGGTTGGTGTCAGGTACAACACATATATGATGGCAACCGTACAATTATTTGGAGAAACGTATGTTAGAAACATATCTGGCAACCTCCAGATTATCATATGCGTTTGGTGGTCGCAATCAACTTTTCTGCCTGCAGCTATATACATTATCGGTATATGGCTGCTGTCAGATATATTACTGTATGTATGCCATCAGATAACTTTCTGGCGGCCGCTGACCTTTTTATTGGCGGAAGGCAGCTAGTTTTGAGGCAACTGCTAAATAAAAATAATAAAAAATGAAATATTCTTTTCTACTTGGCACCAACCGGCTCGATTAGAAACATAAAAAACTGCTGAAAATGTTTAAATTTATAGTATTACGTAATAACTTGTTTGTGCAAAAACTGCCAAAAAGTACACTTCCTGCATATGACTGTTTCATAATCAACATCCGAAAGCAAAAATGATAAACACACCTGAATAAACATTCGCAGAAGATTTCCACCCGAGTTCATCAGCTGTTTCTGGTCCAGGTTTTCCTAAGTTAAAAAAAAGAAAAAACTTCGTATTTTCTATTTTGTTCTTTGTATGTTTATCATCCGGTCTTCATTTATGCAAGGACGGAAGTTTCTTTGAAAATAATCAGTCTGATTTGTTAGAATGGATATTTACAGATAGCACTGAAGACAGACGTTACTTGTTTACAGTAAGACTACACCAGTAAATGTCAGATAATAACTAAGATTTTTTTTTTACAAAAGGGGCACATTTCATTATGCGGGGTTAAAATTCGGACATGATAAATCTGAATAACTATTAGGCATATAATAAAACTCCATTATTTCTTTTCCTGTTGTAATCTTGCTTTAATCTCGTTTTTGGAATGTTAAAAGAATTTAATGGTAAATCTAAAAAGGGACTTAGTAAAATCTAACAATTAATGTAGTCATTAGATGAATACCTCCTTGACATCCAGTTTCTACATTACAAGATTCAATTGTACAACTGCAATACAACTGACATTCTTTTCCGTAATTTGGAAATTTACAAGGAGAGCTGCAGTCATTACCAATGTATCCATCTGGACAGGCTAAAATATGAGGAATAAATTTAACAGAACTTTTGTAAGATATTGTTCAAAATTTTTTTTTTTTACTTTAAAACGCCGATCATCACTTTTCCTTCCGATTTTTTTTTCGTTACCTATGCAACTTTCTTTTCTCGCATCCCATTGAAAGCCATCACAACATCTTCCGCTAAAAGAAATTGTCATTAATTAAAGAAAGGTTTTTAGACAGTTTGACTTTCAGCATTAAAGTATTCAAAATAATAAGACTTTTATCACAAGAGATTTTCAGGTTAATTAAAGCAAACATTTACTTACCCTGCACATAATTTTGCGAGAATGGGTGTTTGAAAAGAAATGAAAATCAATAAAATCTTCACAGGAAATAATTTTTGCATTAACATCCTATAGTTTAACAAAAGGCGTATTGGTGAAATCTCCGCAAGCTTTATACATGATGGCTTTTAATAATCTATAAATCGGATCAAGGAAATCATTTCTCATAACAGGAAAATTTGCTATGTTTTGAAAAATACGGGGGGGTTTTTGTTAGCTCACCTGAGCCGAAGGTTCAAGTGAGCTTTTCTAATTATATTTTGTCTGGCGTCCGTCTGTAAAGTTTTTACATTTTCTACTTCTTCTCAAGAACCAATTGGCCAATTTCAACCAAACTTACAATAAAGTATAATTGGGTGATAAGGATTTAGGTTTGTTTAAATGAAGGGCCACATCCTCTTCCAGACAATTGTGAATTAGTGAAAATTTAATGACATCTTTTGAAAATCTTCTTCTCAAGAACCACTCAGTCACGAAAGATAAAACTTGGGTGGAAGAATCCTCAGGTAATGTAGAATCAAGTTTGTTCAAATCATGACCCCCCGGGAATAGGGCGGGGCCATAATAGGGAATCAAGTTTTAACATAGAAATATATAGGAAAAAACCTCAAAAAATCTTCTTCTGGAGAACAGCAAAACCATGATTGGTCATATTTAAATGGACTCATACTCAGGTAGTGTAGTATCAAGTTTATTTAAATCATGACCCAGGGGAGGGAGGTTAAAATAAATGATCAAAGTTTTTTATAGTAATATTCCTCTATAGAACAGAAAAGTCATGTTTAGTTATATTGATATGGAAGCATCATTAGGTAGTGTACATTCACATTTGTTCAAATCATGATTCCAGAAGTAGGGAGGGGCCAAAGTTAAATGGGGATGAATTTTTACAAAAGAATATATAGGGAAAAATCTTCTGTTCAAGAACAGTGAAGGCATATTTATTGATATGGAAGCATTTTCAGGTAGTTTAAAATTCAAACCCTACTTTTCAATACTGAACTGATATATGCTTTTTTCTCTAGCCAATATGCTCAGGTGAGCGATGTGGCCTATGGACCTCCTGTTTTGATTGCTTGCATAATAACAGGAATGGGGTCAATTACATAGTAAAGTAATTAATTAAAATTAAAATTACTTTCCCAAACCCTTCAATCAAATGACAATTACCATAACACAGATTTTGAAATGTAATTTATTAACTAAAGTATAATTACTTTGCAAATCCTAAATTACAAATTACATTCAAGAAAACACTTATAAAAGTAAATCACCATTTACATTCCTTTATATCAGAATATTTTACAACATTTTTTACATCAATATCATTAAAATGTTCATAAAATTTTTAAATACTGTGTATCCTTACCAACATCTATTAGATTTGAAGGTTTTTCTGCCACGAACGCTGAAGATTCTTTCCACTGGGACATTTCTGCGATAGGAATGCATAGATACTTACTAGTAGGAGGGTTGTCCAAAAAGTTCGTGGACAATGGCGTTTTTGTTAAAATAAATGGTTCTACGAGGGGTGATCAAAAAGTTCGGAAACTGATTGAATAACTTCCATACAAGAAACAATATTTGGTTTTAATGTTGAGTATATTTTAAACTAATCCTCCCCGATTTTAATGCACATCAACCACCGTTCTGCGCATGCGCGAATCACGTGATATTGGCGGTCACTTGACCCCTCCGTAGCGTTCTGTCACAAAAGTTGAAAGATTTTTATGAGTTTTATATTTCTTTCCATGTGAGTTAATTTCTATGACAAGAACAGTTCATTTGTCAGAAATGGTCATATCTCGGCAACAGAATGGGTGGATAATAACATCCTTTCCAAATATAAGCATGTCGACCATTAAAACACAAATCTTCTGTCTCAGGAGAGACCTTTATTCAAGGTGGATAGAGAATGGGTGCATCCTTTTTATCATATCTAATATGTTTAAGGATTTCAATCCCTAATGGGACCAAATTCTCAACCCTTAAATGTCCGTCATGCAAGTACACAATACTCTGATATTATATTACAGCATTAATTTTATAGTGGAAAAGGATTACCCACGAGAAATTTTCAAAAAGTTCATTAATTAAGCAGTAGTTAATTAACAAAGATTGCATTGAAGTCTATGGGGAAAAGCGTTTTTTCAAAATAAAAATTCAAATAATTTGAATATCAATAAATCCTGTGGTGGAAAGATGCATTTAAATATTAAAAATAGAATGATAATTGAAAACAATTTTTTTACCAGCTAAATTTATTTTAATTGATTTTTTTTATAATTAAAAAAGGGGAGATAACTCTTACCAAAATTCAAGGTCATAAATTAGGACTCATCCCACTATAAATACAAATAGTAGTATATGGGAAGTATTTCTAAATAAACTGAGTATTCAATGCCTACATATCTGTTATGTTTTCAATTTCATTGAATTTCTTCCTATTATAGGAATTGAAGACCTTAAAATCTAAAGTAAACGATATCTTAGGTATTCGATAATTATATCATTGTTCAAATATTTAACTATTTTTCAAAGTGCTAATTGGAGGTCTTTGATAGCAAATTGCTTAATTAAAAATACATATCTTTTCAAACTTGCTTTCACTGGGTAAGATGACAAGTATCATTTTTTACCATCAGCCTTCCTTCACTAAAACGATTAATCCAATCATTGATTGAATTTATAGGAACTCATTTATCTCAATAAACTGTGTACAAATTATTATATGATTCTGTAGAGGGGTTTCTAAGATATACAATAAATTGTACAGTCGTTTGTTGAACGAGTTCGACTGAGACAACCATTTTTTCGTCACAAGTGACCTAAATAGTGACGTCATTTTCACATTGTGACCTCACAAACGAGAAGAAAAACTTTATTCAGCATATGCTATTTATAGAACTTGTGTATGACAATGTGTGTACCGAATTTCATTCTAATCTGAATTGTGGTTTTGTAGATATAGAGATAGCTTGCGATCTTTTTGATCACCCCTCGTATATAAATCTATTGTACATGTATATCAAAATATTTCTTATGAAAAAACAAGACAGAATAATTAATTTTTATTGATGGAACTTAAGATTTTTGTAAAAATCGGGGTCTTTAATGAACACAGATAGTGCGCACGGACCAAGGCTAAAATGCCATAAAGTCTGATAAAAAGTGTTCGGATCAAAATGAGTATTTTATATATAAAACAAATCAAAACTTAATAAAAATTATTTGTAACAAAAATAAAGAGGCTATAATCATTTTCTGATATCATTAGTATCGCTTAGTACATAGACAGTGAAAATACTGAATAAAAACCCTAACAAATATGTGTCAAAACTTGACAGAAAAAGCAACGTCGGCCATCTGAACGGACCGGTGTCCAATCATAAAAATGAGTTTTAATACGGTTGGAACGACGTAAAAGTCAAAAATATTTGTTTAAACAACTCAAAATTATTGAAATATATTTAGTTTATTGATTTAAAATTGATTTTGTTCAATTTTTCAACGGGTGTATAAATTTGAAGACATTCCAAGAATTTAAAAACACATTAAATTTGCTAAAATGGAGATTTCTATTCATGACGTTGTTATAAATCTAGCGCAGCGTCGGACTGCTCTGTGTAGTTTGCGTAGCAAACTGTTTATATTGATGACGCTCGTAAATTTTTCTGCATTGTTTTGAATTCTAAAAATTAAATAAATTATAAAATATACTTAAATATTATTGCTAGCACTTGGAAGTGTGGCGTCATAAAACAGAAATGTAGTGAGTGGCCATGAACATGTGTTAAAATTCAAAATACAAATGTTTGACGTTATAATGAAATTTTCTTAACGTCAGACTAGTTCGTGCGCACTATCTGCGGCCTTTAAAGATCCATATTTCATACAAAATTCTTAAGTTCCATCAATAAAATTAGATCATTCTGAATTGTTTTTCTCATCAGAAGTATTTTGATACACAATAGATTCATGTAGAACCAAAAACGTCATTGTCCACAAACTTTTTGGATAAAGTTTACTCGTGGTTTAACCGTTTTACCTCATATCCCGGCAAATCATTTTTTTTTAAAATGGGTTCATTTTCAAGCCATCCAACATATTTATATTAAACATACATTTTTTTGTTTTAATATTTCCTTATTTCAGCATAATATTAAGCTTTATCTCAAAATGTTGATAACTGATTTATTCTGTGCCAAACTACAGTTTAAAGTCAAAGTGTAACTGTGTATAAAAAGTAGGCAATCGAATACAGAATTGCTAATCGGTTAACCGCAAGACGTTCCGACCGATTAACCGTTAACCGTATCAAAACAATGCATATTCTTGATATTCTTTTTGTCCCTAGGTAGCTCTTCATATACACAAAAAACAAGAAAGTCTACAAGTTTTAAAATCGTTCTATTTATCTTGATTTTTGAAAAGAAAACTGTATTTTATTTCAGTTCAGTAGACTAGAAAAAATCATGGAAACTACAGATCATGTTTGAGAAATTAATATTTTTCCAATTAAACAGATTTCACCTAAGTTCAATCAAAATCAGGAGAATCAAAATTGCATCATAATTAGCTTGGACATGTGAAAACACTTCAGTTATCAACGTTTAAAAAGCAGAGATTTTTCTTTTTTGGGGGGTGGGGGTGGGGGGGTAAATTTTAAGAAAATTGTGTTCAAATTTACATATATTTTTTTTCCAACTAATCGATTAAAGAATTTCTATCCAAATGCCTTAGTTCCGACCTAGTAATCGGTGAAACCGGTTACAAATTGCCAACCTAAATAAAAATATCAAGAAACAAAGTCAAAATGTGTGAAAAATATATATGAGGAATACATGTATAAACTTGACCACAGCACTTATTAGCACCTGTTAATAACTTCTGAAGAGCCATACCCTTGCTTTGATTGTCGGTGTGAATAGTTATGTCAGATTGTCAGTAAACCTGGAAACGTCTTCTCTGTTGATGTTCTGTTGGTGTTCTGTGGTCAAATGATATCTAAAGTAGCCGCGCGCTCTTAATTATGGTTCAAATATTTCTGTTTGACATCGCTTTGATTCCGTGAGTATTGCAAATCTAACACTAATGTTCTATCTGATTGATGCATCTCTGCCGTAAACGTCTAGAAACTTTTGAGTATTTCCCACTCGATTGGGACCCTTCTTATTCCAGAATAACCATTCTGTCTGCTCGATTCGTTTGGTAGGGTAAACTTAGAAGGCCTTCTCAGCCTTCCACGTCAGAGATGGAAGGATAGCTGAAGGATAGCATTCTAAAAATTATGGCGTCAAGCGATTTGGTGAAATTTGGAGAATTTTTATTATTGTAAATAAAACAAACTTAAAACAAAATACAGTTGCAAAAAAGTATTTAATATATTTATCATGTATGAAGGGTATTTCTGTTAAGAAGCATTTTTTCTGTTATGTAATTGCAGTAAAATCAACCATTGAACACAGTTTCATAATTTACCATGTAATGTGGGGTGCAGATTTGAGCCGTAAATAGGTCCCTGATTTGACCATAATTATTTCATTTTTTTTTACATGCTCTTTAATATTCTTCTGTCTCAGACACTTGATGTTTTAAATCTTTCTTTATATAAATAAAAAAAATTCACAATACTCTTACATTAAATTAATTTTTCCACTCTTAATTATCTCAAGTTTCCCTTTCGAACTAACATTTAATGCTTTTAAAAAAGGGATTTAAATTCTTGAAATTCAGCAACTGCAGTAATTCAAACCATTGCAGATAATATTCCATCCTATTCAATATCCTTCTGACCACTCGATTTAGACATACATATTCCAACCCTTCCAACATTCCCCTCTGCTTCTAGAAGGGTCCCAATCGAGTGGGCCCCAGGGTATTTCCTGGGTACATCTGCCGAGCTACGATTTCGAATTGTTGTCGATCTCTGGGATTTAAAGCAGAACTATGTACTGACTTTTCCAACTCAAAGTTCGATAGATCTTTTCCTTTGTTGAACAAATTCTGCATAATACAGATCACACTTAAGTTGTAATGGTGTGCACCCTCTATAAATAGCTGACAGATTTCCTTGTCCTCGGTTGCATCCTTCATCATGTCATTTTCTGAAGATTTTGTTGGATAAGGCAAGTTCTGAGGATGATGAGGTAGAGAGTCCTGAAGAGGAGGTGAGTGAATGTGAATAGAGAAATCCTGAGGAGGAGGAGGATTAATGTTCTGGGGAGGAGGAGGGAAGTTCTAGGGAGGAGGGGAAGGGCATGAGGAGGATGGGTAATCATCTCTTTAAATTAAGGATAAACTTTAGTTTTCTGAGGATACGGCTGGTGTTTTCCAGGAGCAATTCTTTCAGTTCTTTTTATGTTGTCGTATCTGGAAATTTTGCATTTGGAGACAGAGCACGATGTTGACAGCATTGTTTTCCTGGACAAAATGAAAACAAATTCAACTCATCCTCTTATATATCCTCTAATTCATGCTCCTTAAAACTGAACACGAATCGTAAAAGGAATGTGTCCGCCATTTTTGTTCGGATTTTCGCTATATCTGAAGACCTCTATATATAGACGCTGTTCATTGTAATCAGTCGACACCGGTGTAGACGGACGTATGCTATACAGAACTGTTTTTGCAATGAAATTTTACACAGTAGGTCCCAATGGTCTAAGATCCCTATTGATTATGAGGTCAAAAGATTAAAGGTCAAGGTCATAAATTAAAAAATTCTGTTTTAACAATTTCGTATCCACAATGAATTTACACTACTTATGCATGCTTCCATATAAATATGACCAATCATGGCTTTGCTGTTCTTGAATGCATTATCAAAAATATTGCAAACATTGCTGCAAACTTTCTACAGACATTGTTGCAATGAAGCTAAAGAAACCATTTTAGCCTTGAATAACCTTAAGTTTGTGTTTCCAGCCAATTTGCGGCGAGTATCGACTAGCTTACGGCAAACAGTTTAACATGCAAAAGAGGTTTGCTGCTAGTATACTGCAAATATTGGATTTTCGAAAGAGATATATAAAGATACTAGAAACGAACAGTGTTAAAGCTTAAAAGTCTAATAAACAGTATATAACTGAGCAGAGGCTGTATAGCAAACACAAACTCTAAAACATCAGAAGTGGACCTAGGTCCAATGCATGGAGGAGTGAGCATTCACTGCGAATCGGTCACATCATATCATGATCGGGAAAAATCTGTCGACAATTCTGTGGTAAATAATTATATTTGTTTACAGTTCATTGTATAAAACTAACAAAACGAAGACTGAAAAATGAGACTGTTAATATTCATGCTTCATCAACCTGTTTGTCAATAATTTACCTCGTTTTAGAAATTGTACTTATATAGAGCATGCTCTTATGTATCGAATCAACTGATAGATTTAAACCATGAATGCAGATGATGAAGGTACTTTGCTACATATAAGTTGAAGATTGATATGTTAATTATCACGTTTATCATAAAAATGACACAAAACCATATCTTACCAGACAGATGTGTGCGCCAATATGTACACATACTTCCAGAATTATGCTAAATGATGTGTATTCGTTACAAAATACTGAAATATCTACAACTCCAATTCAAATATTTCAAAATGGCGAATTCTATGATGCCCTAGGTACAGTCTATATATCATTTGCTGGTTTGATATGAATTTTCCTGCAAAGTTCCTGCAAAGATTCACTTTGTCGAATTTCACGTTTTTTTGTAAATTAAGTGCTGCGAACAATAGACTGTCCCCGTGGGGTTCCGGGTTAGAATAGATCCTCAGTATCCGACTAAATGGGGCGGTCCTTCGGATTAGACCGTATTAACCGAGGCCCCGTGTCACAGCAGGTGTGGTAGGATAAAGATCCCTCCCTGCTCAAAGGCCGTAGATGCCGAGCATAGACCTAAATTTGCAGCCCTTCATCGGCAATGGTGACGTCTCTATATCAGTGAAATATTCTGGAGAGGGACGTTAAACAATCAATCAATCAACAATAGATTGGCATGTATGATTATTGCAATGTCTTTGCAAACATTTTGAGTTACAGCAAAATTGCTCGTAGCAATGATTGTAATGTTGGCCGCAACATCGTAGCTAGCGGCCATAATCTGCAAGCAAGAACACTTTCTGTTTGCTGAAATCTGCAGCAAACATAACAATTTTGTCAAGAAAGCCCAAACCAGCAAATCAAAAACCCAATTTTATATCGACATACAACTTGTACATAAAAAATTGAATAACTTTTATTAATATATTATAATACTTTACTTTAAGTACTTAACTCTGGTCCATTATAGTTTACAGTTCCAAATACCTTTTTTCGTTCCCTGTCGCTGGAAAACAAAATTTTCGACAAATCACCTATTGGCCGTCTAATTTAAAACATGTTCATGTTGGTAATCAATTAAAAGTTTGATTCAAAATCTCTCGTATGGCAACTTCTATACATACGATTAATATTTACAAATACAACAACAAAAATTTCCTGAAATTTGAAGGTTATTAAGATACAACAAATTTATATTTTATTATTTTTTAAATTAATTCCGATTGCCATATTCCGTTTTAAATCTGCTGTTATTGTTTGCCTCGTCTGTCGTATCCGACAGCCAAAATAACTTGACCCACCAAAATCAAGTGACACGTACAGGTTTGTCTTATAAATATAAATTTGTTTGACTCATGAACAATGTTGTCATACTTGTTTTAAAAAATAATTTTATTTAATTCTATGATACTAGCTTCAAACGAAGGTCGGTTTAATTTGTAAATTAATGGGGGAATAAATGTACGTTAACTCTGTTTTGACACGGAAATTAAAATTATCAATTGTAATCGTGATATGAAATCCTCCTGTTTAAAATTAAATTATATAGCCATGATTTTCTTGTCATTTATTTAATTATTTGATAGATTGATAATATTTATGGCATATTCTTATGAATTAAAAAAGAAAAGAATGATTTGATTGCTTCTTTATCACATTGGCATTATAAGCGGTAGGCATCAAAAGACTGAAAGTTAATTCGATGGTCGATACGATCTCCAGACAAGGTACACAAGATATACACAACAGCAGCAAACTAAATGTCAATCAAATCAAAGTATCCAATCCCAGGCTGAATTTCAGATGATTGACAGAGGTTCTAAGACCAGGTAAATTCGAAGGAGGTGCTTATTTCCTCCCCCTTTAAGAAACTAACTTTTAGACAATCCAAATTTTGTAGTTATGCCGTACAGAGCCTCAATTTATAATATACAATAAGAAATGTGACCATGGAGTGGCAGTTTTAATTATATAAGATCAGTTTGACCAATTTTTCTTGAACAACTATTGAAATTTAACTTTATTCTTTTCTTACTTTGTTTTACTATGAAGTCATAGTTTTATATTCAAAGAAAAAAGTTTATGGTAAGATCAAAAGTGGAAATCGCCAAACGAAAGTAAATGGATATAATAAATAGTAAAAAATATGATTAAATGAATTAGGTCTTCGTCATAGCGAAAAACAACTTTGCCGTCTGTATTCCCAGTTGCATCGGTATTCCCAGTTGCCGGTAATAGAGTGTGATAAGGAGCGATGGGACGTTTACCGCGGCTGTTACTTTTTTAATACCGATACATACCTTAACCTAAACGAAGAATTTATCTCTAAAACTTCACAAAAACGGGAAATAATATCAAATATCGAAATATTTCATTAATTAGTTACAGAGACAAGGAATTCATGAATATTTACAAAGTTAAATTCCCATGAGGAGGGAGGGGGAAGTGTACACCAACCATACGACAGGTGCCTGTGATTTTGTGTATAGTACTGCATGTAACGAAGATCCGGGAAAAAACCTTCCTCCAAATTGTATTACGGCTATAAATACCCATACTGACAAACTAATATTCAAATTAATATTTTTTTAATATACAGTTAAAGTATATCATTTAGGGAGTTAGCAAGATTCTAGTTCCCCAAGATCAGGACTTTTTCCATAGGCGTAGGATTTCTAGGGAATTATTGACATTTTACTGCGTTACTTTTATATTGATTTATTTGTGAAACACTTTGCGCCCGGCGGCAACAAAGTTCTAAAAAACAATTTTTAGCAAATAGGTCACAGTCAAGGTCACACAATCATTGTCCTTGGTGTCATTTGAAAGCACTTAGTTAGTGGACTATGCATACCAAATATAAAGTCTCTATCTCCTATGGTTCAAAAGTTATGGCGAAAGTTCGAAAAAGCTATTTTTAGCATATAGGTCACAGTCAAGGTCACAAGGTCATTGACCTTGGTGTCAGTTGAAAGTGCTTAATTAGTGGAGTATGCATACCAAATATGAAGTCTCTATCTTTCACATCTCGCCAACAAAAATCTTCCAAACCCAGTTTGTACATTCTATTTCACGCTGTCTCTTATATGGAACGCCGAATTAACATATATTCAAATAATTGTACCTATCTTCAAATGAATTATACCTATCTTCAAATAAATTGTACCTATCTTCAAATAAATTGAACCTACCTTCAAATGAATTGTACCTATCTTTAAATCAATTATACCTATCTTCAAATGAATTAGGTACAATTCAATATACCTATCTTTAATTCATTTGGAGATAGGTACAGTTGTTTTGAAGATAGGTACAAATGCAATGAATTGAAGATATTGAAGGTATATTTGATATAAAGATAGGTACAATTGAATCGAACCTTTCCTTAATTACTAAGATATTGGCAATATTAACTACTCCCTTTATCATCTGCAAGTCGCGTTCGGTACGCCACCGATGGCGCATGGTTTATCGGAATCTTCACCCGGCTGCCATGCAAGATATACATACATGATATACATGTGTATTTTAATAAGTATATAATGCTTTTTGCACATTTTGAAAAAATTAACCTTTATTTCTCCTTTCATCCTCATTGTCGTCACTCTGTAGGATCTGTGCGTTTCCCTCCATGTTCAATATTGTCTCTAGGGGAGCGTTAATTATTTTCAACAACACAAAACGGTGTTATTCCATTAAAGATACCGGTAGGTATAATTCATTTGTACCTGGGTATAATTATTTAGACATACTGAGATAGGTATAATTTTTTGCACCTATCTTCAATTCAATAGTACCTATCTTTAATTCAATCGAACCTATCTTAAATTCAATTGTACCTATCTGAAGTTAGGTACAATTATTTGAAGATAGCTAGTGCAATTATTTTAAGATAATACAAATATTTGAATATAATTTGGTATGCACAGTCCACTAACTAAGTGCTTTCAAATGACACCCCTGCAAAATGATATTCATGATTTTAAGAACCTTTATGAGTTGTTCATAATTGTTCATGAATGGTTCTTAAAGGATTCTTAACAGGTTCATAAAAGTGGTTCATGAATAAAATTCATGAAAACATTCATAATTCATAGTTCATGAACAAATGATGAACAAATATGAATATTGTTAATTTTCAGTTTAAAGAAAAAAACTTAATAGTTCAAGGTAATGAATGTTCATGAATTTTCATGAAGACTAAAAACGTAAAAATAATTGTCACAAACGATCGCCAGAAAACACTCATTACTCCCATAATACAACTTTTGCATGCAGATGCAATTGTTGAACAAACCCCTGATTTAATTAATGACATGCTTTTGTTTTGATTTTGAAAGTACTGGATCAGAGACAAGTAGGAGAACATAAGAGGTTAAAATCACTATTTTCTACTCTCCGAATCGGTAACTTAGATTCTTCAGGATAATAAAACTCTGTCATGTACTGTCTAGAAGGGAGATTGTAATTAAATTATGATCGTAATTTAAAGAACACTGCATCAATATTGACAGCATTTTTTTCTCATATTGAATTACTTATGTTTCTTCATCATTTAAAATGGCCAGCTATATTAATATTGTGCTTTAAATTATCTCATTTTTCAAGACACAACTTTGTTCGGCCGAATTTTCTCTATTTGTCAAACTTTTAACAAGTAGTTGTAAGAAAATGAAACAGACTTACAGTCTAGGAAAAATTTCATAATCTTCGTAAAAAGGTATCATAGATTTATTTACAGCTAAAAAATCATATCTCTTGTCCGTACTATTCTTGGGTCAAACGCTTTATATTTTGATGCAGTTATCAAGTCACATTTTTCTGTCCATCGTGTGTAAATGATACAGCACAGCTGCATGGTTGTGAAGTATCTATGGCATGACCCACATTCGTATTTTGTAGTCTATTCTCCTATACACTATATACCTATACATAGCTCAGGGTACTCTGTTTGAGGGCGAGTGGTTCCCAAGATTTATTTGTTGTCCTCTTGATATGGAGGCGGCCATACTTGAAAATACGAAACTGTGGCTCTACAGGTATAATGTAAAAAAAATCCAATTCAATAAATGATATAACTTATATAAATTTAAAAAAATTAATTTCAGTGAAAAATCATTCAGATAGTGTTTGTTATTTTTTGTTTAACAACAATCTTGGCAATTCGAAACTATTTCTTAATTAGCTCTGCATGACACTTTTTAAAAGGCGCAAACTTTGAAACGCGCGAGACGTTGGAAAGTGAATCGGTAGAGTGGGAGGATTATTAGCGTAGATCTAGTCATTCTTTGTCAACCTTTGAAGAAAATAACAGAATACGAAGAAGGAATATCCAGAGGATCAATTTACTTCATAACTGCAGATATTAATGGTGAGTTACAAAAAAATGGAGGCAATCGCTGAATCTGTGAGATATTTGTCAAGATGTTACTGTCTATTTGTAAGAGTTCAGTTATGTCTTTTTTAATGAAAATTTTGTCAAACTGTGTTATGAGTAAGGATCCAACCAAATTACGTTACATTTAATAATTAAAGATTAAAAAATTCATCCTGTTCACCTATAACATCTTGAACATGGCGGGCAAGGGATACAGGCTAAACTCCCGCTCGGAATGCTTTAAAATATTGCAGTGCCTATGATGCAGAATAAAATTTGCAAAAAAAAAAAAAATCAAGTTTTAAGTTTTCACATTTATGAGCATTTTCAGAAAATCTTTGTTCTTGTAGGGAAAAGAAAAGCAGTTCACAGATAATGTTGATGAGTTGAGATCAGAAGATTAAAAAAACTCTGGCTGCCAAAAGAAAAAAAAAATCCAGGATCTTGAAGAAAAACAAAAGAAAGGAATGAAAATATGAATCGTAATCGATCAAAGTATCCAAGTGATGAAATTTTTTTTTATTTGACCACCTCTTCTCAAAATCCTTGAAAGCCCTTTTAGCTGATGCCCTAATTGCTGAACACACTTTTCTGCCAGACAGTGAGACTTGGATTAAAAACCATTCCATTTTAAGCATACACTTTGAAATACGCTGAATAAGGAACCCACACCCCTCTTGACCAAGTAAGGTTAAGGATTCTGCAAAGAGTTGCGTTTGAATTAAATTTTTTCATAATTTTACTTGGAATGTCAACTACATAATTTATTTATTATCGATATCACTTATCAGAGTTGTTTACTTGAACAAAGATTTTGTTACCATGATTGGAAAACAAATTCTGTGAAATCTTTCAAGATGCTATTAAAATATTTTCTTTTACAGTTTTTCATTTTGCATAATTTATTACATTTTTGTTTACAAAAAGCAAGAACATTCATGAATAGTTCATGAACATTCCTAAATAACTTTTACAAATTATTCATGAATAGTTCATGAAAAAGCATTGAACCTATTAATATCATTCATGAAGTTTTCTTGAAAGTTCAAGAATATAATTCATGAAGTTTTCTTGAAAGTTCAAGAATTATTCTTGATCATTTTGCAGGCAATTAAAAAATCCAAGTTTGTTCATGAACAACAAATAATTCTTGAATATTCTTGAACTTGGTTTTCATGAATAAAATCCATGAAATCATGAGTGTCCAGTTTTAACTTCATGGGATCTTCATGAACAATTCATGAGCTGATTCAAGAATATAATTCATGAACTTTTCTTCAAAGTTCAAGAATTATTCTTGATCATTTCGCAGGGGCACCAAGGACAATGATTGTGTCACCTTGACTGTGACCTATTTGCTAAAAATTGTTTTTTTTTTAGAACTTTGTTGCCGCCGAGCGCATAGTGTTTCACAAACACATCTGTAAGTAAGGCAGTAAAATGTTAATATAATTCCCTAGAAATCTCAATGAATGGACTTTCCCGTGCTTATTTTAAATTTTCTGAAAGTAGTATAACGAAGATTGACACCGTCCACGAACATTTCGAACAACCCTCGTATGTCATTTGTATTTTTTAAATATTTTTTTTAATTTATTTTTTTGTCTTTATGAAAAGAAGAAAGGGCTCTAAGGGCAAAAATCTGCCTCAAGTTAGAAATAAATAAAACACTCTCAAATAATACCTTAGGATTTGTAAAGGATTAAACAATTTATATTTGAGCGTTAGCTTTTCTAGTTTTCTTCCTTCTGTTGTTTAAATATGGCATTGTTTTCTCAATAAATGACATGACGTCGACGTTATTATACCTATAACGTCATGGGTTGACGTTACCATAAATCTGGAGATCGCACATTAAGTATTGATTTTAATTGGGTTTCTTTATTTTAAAGTTTCTTTTTCCTTTTGATTTTTATTTTAGCAATTAGAAACGTAAAATTTAATTTATACGAAGTTAATACATGTACATAAATGGAATAGAATCGATCAAACAAAACTCCACTTTTAAAAATTGGGAAACATTACTATGAGTTTTCAAGACATTCTTAAAGTGCAATACTCGCTTTGTTTTTCTAAAAATTAGAAAGGTTTTTCAATTAACAGCTTAATATTTACTTCAAAATGGATGGAAGTAGATTCGAACTTGGACCTAACACCCTCTGAGTTGATGTCCAAGCTAATTATTGATGGCAACCAACGACACTTGTTCATCATGTGCTTATTAAATAACATATTATTCCCACGTATTTTTGTGTAGTATACGACACACTTATTTTGTCCGCATAGTGTAAACATTTACTTTAATTTCATTCCATTCTGTCTTAAAATATCTCATATCTACGGAAGCGTATTAGTGCCACTTGCACACTTTACTTTTTTTAATTTCGACACTTTAAAGTGTAAATTTTACACTTTAAAGTGTAAATTTTACACTTTAATCTGTAAAATTTACACTTTAATCTGTAAAATTTACACTTTAATCTGTAAATTTTACACTTTAATCTGTAAAATTTACACTTTAATCTGTAAAATTTACACTTTAATCTGTAAAATTTGCACTTTAATCTGTAAAATTTACACTTTAATCTGTAAATTTTACAGATTAATGTGTAAATTTTACACTTTAGTCTGTAAATTTTATACTTTAATCTGTAAATTTCACACTTTAATCTGTAAAATGTACACTTTAATCTGTAAATTTTACAGATTAATGTGTAAATTTTACACTTTAATCTGTAAATTTTACACTTTAATCCGTAAAATATACACTTTAATCTGTGAATTTTACACTTTAATCTGTAAATTTCACACTTTAATCTGTAAAATTTACACTTTAATCTGTAAATTTTACACTTTAATCTGTAAATTTTACAGACTAATGTGTAAAATTTACACTTTAATCTGTAAATTTTACACTTTAAAGTGTAAATTTAACACTTTAAAATGTAAATTTTACACTTTAAAGTGTAAATTTTACACATTAATCTGTAAAATTTACACTTTAATCTGTAAATTTTACACTTTAATCTGTAAATTTTACACTTTAATCTATAAAATTTACACTTAATTTGTTTATTCACATAGTCAATTTATCATCTTCACACATCCTCAGTAACACATTTTTAAGCCAACAGACCATGTTTCGTGCATGATAAAATTTAATTCTGATGTTTTACATTAAAGTAAAACTTTTCTTTGAATATAAAGTGAAGAGCATATCAAACATACATGCACATATTCCCGATCACAGGTGCTTGAGGACCCCCCCCCCCCCCACGGATATAGATTCCAGGGCCTGTTAGACTTTTTTCACATAAATAATATATGGATGACACAATTGTGATATAATCTATAAATCCTATCAATTCAGAAAATTTGCTTAAACTAACATTTTATTGGCTTACAAATGTGTTACTGAGGATGTGTGAAGATGCTAAATTGACTATGTGAATACACAAATAAAGTGAAAATTTTACAGATTAAAGTGTACAATTTACAGATTAATGTGTAAAATTTACAGATTAAAGTGTAAATTTTACAGATTAATGTGTAATATTTACAGATTAAAGTGTAAATTTTACAGATTAATCTGTATAATTTACAGATTAAAGTGCAAATTTTACAGATTAATGTGTAAAATTTACAGATTAAAGTGTAAAATTTATAGATTAAAGTGTAAAATTTACAGATTAAAGTGTAAAATTTACACATTAATGTGTAAATTTTACAGATTAATGTGTAAAATTTACAGATTAATGTGTAAAATTTACAGATTAAAGTGTTAAATTTACACTTTAAAGTGTAAAATTTACACTTTAATCTGAAAATTTTACAGATTAAAGTGTAAAATTTACAGATTAAAGCGTAAAATTTACACTTTAAAGTGTAAAATTTACAGATTAAAGTGTCGAAATTAAAAAAAAGTAAAGTGTGCAAGTGGCACTAATACGCTTCCGTACATATCATATTTTCTCATAAAGTTTTATATTTACGTTCTCTGAATCAGTGAATGCTCTGGAAATGCAAGTTAAGCCTGTAACGTTAGATATCGAATATCCAACCTTTACCGGTTAATTTGGAAATAAAGAATTCTATCCTACAAAATTTAAGATTGTAGATTGTAATCATATAATTATATTGTTAACTAAATATGCAATTTTTACTAACACGGGCATTTATTGCATTTCTCTCCGATTTTATAGAATGTAAACAAATATACCGGCAGCAGTGACAGACGGAGGTTGTTGACATTAGCCTACTGTTTTACTGAATTCTCAAAATATTTTTTCAGAAAAAATTATGAAGACAAACCTGATCCCCTTCTGATTTCTGTTGTCAAGATATTTTCTCAGGTCATGCTGAAGCAATTCTTGGATCTTCTTTGGTCAACATGTTACTAAGGACGCACTTGCGTAAAATGTCTGTCATGTACAGTACGTTTCTAAATTTTGTCCGATTTTTATATTCATGAATATTTACAAAATTATAGTTTATGGTTATAGTTATAATACGCCGTATAAGCTGTAAAGTTAACACGATTACAATTTATCTCCGATGCGTTTTTTCTCATGCACATTCATGTATATGTATCACTTATGTATGGCCCCTACTTTTATACGAAAGAAAGAGAGGTCGGAATATCCTATGGATACAAGAATTAAAAACAATATTTACACTATTGAAAAGTGATTTTTCCTTTTATCTTATCTATTTTTGTAGTCATTTATCTTGTAAAAGTGATAAAAAGGCTTCAATCTACTCTCCTTTCTTAATGTCAGAACAATTCTCATCCGGAATCTAAAATTTACAGTTTCATAGGTTTATTACTTTTAAAAAATTACACCCCTCCACAAGCTTTGCCAAAAGGATATTTTGCTATAAAACAATTGAAGTTTTGAAGAACAACATATGCAAAGGGGGATTTGGCACATGGCTGTGGAGGCTACGAATTTCTAAAAAATGTTCAAGGAAAAATGACTTTTAAAGCCATTTTCAGCAAACGAGACGTTTCCATGACAATCAAGTGACGTCATAAAACGTGCAATTTTTATAATCTAGCATATTTTCTTGAAGTACAAACACAGATGATTTTTTAAAGATAATTAATAAAATGTAGTTTAACTTTTAATTTTCTAGGAAACATTGAGGCTAATCTAGGCCCTTAACGCCCTTACTTCTTTAACTTTTGTCATTTTTATAGCCTGCAGAGCAGAGGGATACTGAATAAATAATAAGTGTCATTCATCTTTCTGTATCACTAAGCATATAAAATATGATTACATTATTTTTAATGGTGAATGTAATCTTTTAGGACTTGTTAATGTTGGTGAAACAAGGGATCACTTAAAAATAGAATTAAAGAATATCAGGTCATATATTTCAATTCAATTATGGGGGTCAGTAGCTTTTATACAAACATTTAAATTTACATGAAAATTTTAGTTTGTTATTGAAAGTTAGAATTCTAGAAAATATTTATGCAAACGCAAACAGTCCATCACTAAGTAGTAAGTACACCTTTCCGTAGAAAACGAAGAGAATTATAGATTAAAAAACTAACGACAGCTTTTCCCTATCGATGATGACAATATCGATATTGTTTTCATTGTTTTCAGTCCACAGTGTATCAATGTAAAGTGTGATTGGATTCTTTTTTACCATACACAGAGACGTAAGCATAGTCACTGGCATCGGTCCTACGATAAAGCATTAATACTCGAGGTCTCTTTTGTTTCATATTACCTTCATCTCGTGACTTCTATTAATAGCGAAATTTTCCTTAATAAAAAAGCTAACAGAACAACAATACCCCGGAGTTTGATGATGTCTTTGAGTAAATAATATAGTTGAAAAACATCTAATTTTGCCTAAAAAGTGCTGCTAGAATTCCACTGTCCTGTCAGTAAAATAATTATTCCACACATTTGTACGAACCTTACCCTATGTTTTAAATTTTATACATGTGAACCGAGATTTTTAGTAAAACCACGCTTAACTCGGGATTCTAGCAGCACTTTCTAGTTTTTTCAGAAGGCAAACTTTTCATCTGTACAAATCTGATGTTTTGAAATATCCAGCTTATTGTTGTTCTTTTGCATTATTTATGTCATGAATGACCGAGGAAAGGCCGACCGGGCTACGTATATAGCTGACTGTCTTCGAAATAGAATATAATCGTTGAAATTAATTTAGCATACCTGTTTAATTAACTGAACTCCATATGAATTTCACACAATATTCACGATACTTCCTTTTAAACTCCATTTTACGTATCTCTGTATCTGCCATGTTAGCCAAATTCTCTTTACACGACATGATCAATTCCCAAGTTACTTGATATACACATATGACGTCATCGGTGGTAGATTTTAATCAAAATGACTGACACAGCGAATCAAAATAAAAACATTTTATTTGTGTTAATTGCTTGCACGTTTCTATTCATTTTCTAGAGTTAAATTACATCTCTAGATAATAATATTACGAAGAAATGTGTTCTAAAATTGACGTCATCTTGTCTACTATGACGTCATAATGTAGCACTGATTTACTCAAGGTAAATTTTTTTGTATGCTTCATTATTACCCCTGCGAAAACTTTACGGGGCCTGGATATCGAATATCTGAAAAATAATATTCCATCGTGTTCATGTTCTTCTTCACCCTATTATTATAATCCTGCTGGACAAGTTATTACTTGTGACGTAAATATAGAGAATAATGAGGACCTTAGATCACTTATTTTAAAAGGTCCTAAATATAGGGAACCTCGATCCTTCAACTGGCGTTGGAATTTTATGAATATTATAGATCCAAAACATCAGAAGTGGGAGTGGCATAGAGGAGTGTGCGTCCCTTGTCGATCGGTCTTACTCGCCGTTTGCTCCTTGTCATGATCGGGAAATAAATCCGTCGTCAATTCAGTGTGTAAATAATAGCCTAACAATATGTATGAAAAACATCAGTCAGCATTTGATTCAATGATAAATTGTTTATATTGACAAGGTCATTGTTACTACCACAGAACTTACTAAATAATAAATCTAATTTTTCAAAGTAATATATCCGTTTTGAATATTGTTAATATCTAAAAGAATCAAATTAATTTGAACTACCTTTATATATTGGATTTCGAAACTGCATAAGAATCCTAACAAACAAAGATACATAGCGGGTTCCAGTAAATGTTCAATTAAGCCTCTTTCTTTACTCCTCACTAAGATATTAATATAACAATGGTGAAGGAGAAACTTCAAGCGCACTGTGCAACAATACGGGTATATTCAAGAAGTGGTGAAAATCAGATATCGATACTTAAAAATTCCAAGGATCTTTTGGACCATTTAAAATCACAAGATTTTACCAAAACCAATAGCCTAAAAAAATTTCAACTTAATACACAATTCCCCCACGATAAATTTAGTCCCGACTTTTTGATATCATTGACAGCTGCTTTTTCAATAAAAACTATAAATTTACTTACCTTGTCATTGGTCATTTGCAAAATTACTTTATTAAAAAATATTCTGATTGTACACACAAGTAGTCTGAAGTCGATATCAAAAAGATGCTTGAGTTTCTGATGGACAATATATATTTTGTTTTTGGGGACCAGGTCTGACAATCTATTGGGATTCTCACGGGTACCAATGCATATGAAGCGAAACTCGTGCAAAATCTTATGCGTAAAAAGAAGAAAACACTTGCTGTGGCTGTCATCTCGACATATAGATTTATCGACGACATATTGTCAATTAACAATTGTAATTTCCATTCTTATTAAATTACGATATATCCTGGTGAGCCTGACATAAAAGATACCACAGAGTCTGACATATCTGTTCCATATTTGAATATTTTACTTGAAAAAGACGTTAGTGGTAATCTTACAACCAAGCTTTATGATAAACGTGATGACTTTAACTCTTTTGTCGTCAACTTCCCTTACCTACCTTCATCACCTGCATACGGAGTTTATGTATCTCAGTTGATTTGATACACAAGAGCATGCTCTACGTATGAACAATTTCTTAAACGAGGTAAATTATTGACAAACAAGTTGATAAAACAAGAATATCAGCATTCTCGTCATCATTTCGTAAGTTCTATGGTCGATACAATGACCTTGTCAGCAAATACAATTTATCGTGGAGTCAAATGCTGACTGACATATTTCATATTTATTGTTGGTCCATTATTCATACACATTGACGACGGATTTTTTTGTATTTTTTCCCGATCATGAAAAGGAGCATACGGCGGGTGTGACCGGTCGGCAGGGGATGCTCACTCCTCCATGTCACCTCATCCCACCTCTAAGGTTTTAGAGCCCGTGTTTGCTCTGCTCCTATTTTCTATTGTATGGACGTTTAAGTATGAATATTGTTCGTTTTCTCCATTATTTCATTGATTTCTTTGTTTAAAGGGGCCATGAAGTACATCATTCTCTCCAATGTGATCATTTTTTGTTAAGGATAATAAGGGCAAATGCAATAAATTCTAAGGCAGTTCTTCGAGGGAGAGCTAGATCAATCTGAGGACTACTTAAAGAAATACTGATGACTGAAAGCTATTTTTATTTCTTTTATGAAAATAATTCAATTATTTCGCGAACTTTTTCATCACCTCTCGTTTGTATCCTAAATATTTGAAATTTACAATTTGAACCTCAAACTTATCATTTGTGACTTTTGAACTAACCTATAAAGTTTGTTAAATTAGCACTTTTCTGTAACACTTCAAATTTTTCTCATAAACACCGGAATTGATATCCCTCAGAAATAACCTGGCCTAAAGCAAAACCATGATATATGTTGATAGTTGCTTGTGTTCTAAAGAATAATTTAAGACAGGATTGTAAAAAAGACACGCAGGGCTATTGAGCAGTGATGGTTCTTGATCGTGCCAACGCCTACCGTGACACGTGATCTACGTTTTTAAAGTAATATCCGAAAGACCAGTGACCCGTGACTTTCATTTCTTATGCCGAGCGCTTGTCGAAGGAACAGTTAATACCTATGTTTACGGCTAAAGTTTGACGCAGCGCCGAGAAGGAGAACCGGGCCTACTGGTCACGAAGCGAACGCTCTTTTAGTAGGCTACCGTGACCGGTCATTTGCACTTTGAAAAGAAATAATCTATCTATATGGCGACTGGCAGAAAATTATGTAGCGGCCGTAAGTTTTTCTTTTGGCGGTAATCCAAATAATTATCTGGCGATTGTCAGTTATCTCTATTGCGTTCGCCAGATAAAATATTTTCTACCTGGCACCTCCAAACATTTGGTGGCCATTAGTTATTTAACTGGCCGTCGCCGGAAATATCTATTTCGCGGCCACTACATTACTCAAAAAAATATCTGATGGCAGACACTTATTTATACTAAAGCTGGTTGTTGTCAGGTACAACAAATATATGATGGCAACCGTATAATTATTTGGAGAAACTTATGTCAGAAACATATCTGGCAACCTCCAGATTATCATATGCGTTTGGTGGTCGCAATCAACCTTTCTGCCTGCAGCTATATACATTATCGGTATATGGCTGATGTCAGATATATTATTGTATGTATGCCGTCAGATAACTTTCTGGCGGCCGCTAACCTTTTTTATTTGCGGAAGGCAGCTAGTTTTGAGGCAACTGCTAATTAAAAATAATAAAAAATAAAATATTTTTTTCTACTTGGCACCAACCGTCTCGATTAGAAACGTAAAATACTGCTGAAAATGATTTCGACTACATAAGTTGCTAACTTTTTCGTATTATTATTATTATTGCTCTCTCAATACCTCACACAGTTGGATTTTAACTATGTTTAAATTTGTAGTATTACGTACATAATTTGTTTGTGCATATGACTGTTTCTTAATCAATATCCCAAAGCAAAATGATAAACACACCTGAATAAACATTCGCAGAAGATTTCCACCCGAGTTCATCAGCTGTTTCTGGTCCAGTTTTTCCTAAGTTAAAAAAGAAAAGACTTCGTATTTTCTATTTTGTTTTTTGTATGTTTATCATCCGGTATTCATTAATGCAAGGACGGTAGTTTCTTTGAAAATAATCAGTCTGATTTGTTAGAATGGATATTTACAGATAGCACTGAAGACAGACGTTACTGGTTTACAGTAAGACTTCACCAGTAAATGTCAGATAAAAACTAAGATTTTTTTTTTACAAATGGGCACATTTCATTATAGGTGTTAAAATTCGGGCATGATAAATCTGAAAAACTTTTAAGCATATAATAAAACTCCATTATTTCTTTTCCTGTGCTAATTCTGCTTTAATCTCGTTTTTGGAATGTTAAAAGAATTTAATGGTAAATCTAAAAAGGGACTTAGTAAGTTCTAACAATGTAGTCATTAGATGAATACCTCCTTGACATCCAGTTTCTACATTACAAGATTCTATTGTACAACTGCAATACAACTGACATTCTTTTCCGTAATTTGGAAATATACAAGGAGAGCTGCAGTCATTTCCAATGTATCCATCTGGACAGGCTAAAATATGAGGAATAAATTGAACAGAACTTTTCTAAGACATTGTTCAATTTTTTTTACTTTAAAACGCCGATCAGCACTTTTCCTTCCGATTTTTTTTTCGTTACCTATGCAACTTTCTTTTATCGCATCCCATCGAAAGCCATCACAACATCTTGTGCTAAAAGAAATTGTCATTAATTAAAGAAAGGCTTTTAGATAATTTGACTTTCAGCATTAACGTATTCAAAATAATAAGACTTTTATCACAAGAGATTTTCAGGTTAATTAAAGCAAACATTTACTTACCCTGCACATAATTTTGCGAGAATGGGTGTTTGAAAAGAAATAAAAATTAATAAAATCTTCACGGGAAAATTTTTTTGCATTAACATCCTATAGTTTAAAAAATGGCGTATTGCTGAAATTTCCACAAGCTTTATACATGACGGCTTTTAATAATCTATAAATCGGATCAAGGAAATCATTTCTCATATCAGGAAAATTTGCTATAGTTTGAAAAATGCGGTTTTTTGTTGGCTCACCTGAGCCAAAGGCTCAAGTGAGCTTTTCTAATTATATTTTGTCTGGCGTCCATCTGTAAAGTTTTTACATTTTCGACTTCTTCTCAAGTACCAATAGGACAATTTCAACCAAACTTACAATAAAGTATAATTGGGTGATAAGGATTTAGGTTTGTTTAAATGAAGGGCCATATCCTCTTCCAAGGGGAGACAATTGTGAATTGGTGAAAATTTAATGACATCTTTTGAAAATCTTCTTCTCAAGACTGGGTCACCACTAAGTAACACATGAATATATAGATAAAACTTTGAACAGCAAAACCATGATTGGTCATATCTAAATGGAAATCCTCAGGTAATGTAGAATCAAGTTTGTTCAAATTATGACCCCCCGGGAGTAGGGCGGGGCCACAATAGGGAACCAAGTTTTAACATAGGAATATATAGGAAAAACCTTTAAAAATCTTCTGGAGAACAACAAAACCATGATTGGTCATATTTAAATGGAAGTTTCAAAATATATCAAATAAATATGATTTTGCAAACCTAAAGCTAGGTAGTGTAGCCAAAAATCCATAAAAGTATATTTTCTCTCAAGATCAAAACTTTTTGATTAAATTATGACTACTAAGAAAAAGTTAAATATAGGTAGCATATAGGGGTTGGGGTTATTTAAATTAATAAATTTGATCAAAGTTTTTGTCTAAAGGAAAAATCCTTTTCTATTTTTTAATAATGTCAAGGAAAAAGTTAAAGCCAGTAATATAAAAGGCTTTATTAGTTATTTTATAGATTATATTAGTTATAATGATATGGAAACATCGTTAGGTAGTGTACATTCACATTTGTTCAAATCATGATTCCAGAAGTAGGGAGGGGCCAAAATGGGGATGAAATTTTCAGAAAAGGACATATAGGGAAAAATCTGTTTAAGAACAGTAGAGCTATTTTATTGATATGGAAGCATTCTAAGGTAGTTTAATAATTCAAACCCTACTTTTCAATACTAAACTAATTTTTGCTTTTTTCTCTAGCCAATATGCTCAGGTGAGCGATGTGGCCCATGGGCCTCTTGTTTTGATCACTTCCTTAACAAGAATTGGTTTAATTACATCGAAAGTAATTAATTTAGTTAAAATCACTTTCCCAAAACCTTCAATTAAATGATCATTATCATAACATAGATTTTGAAATGTAATTTATTAAATTACAATTACTTTGCAAATTTAATTAATTAAATTATAAACTACATTCAAGAAAACACTTTTAAAAGTAAACTGCCATTTACATTCCTTGATATCAGATTATTTTACTACATTTTTTACACTAATATTATAAAATTGTTCATAAAATTTTCAAATACTGTGTAGTCGTAATATTATACAGAAAAAATTACCTTCAAATCTGTGTCCAAGTACCTTTAAGCTTTATCTCAAAATGTTGGTATTTGACTTATTCTGTGTCAAACTAAAGTTTAAAGTCAAAGTGTGACTGTGAAAAAAAAAACAAAACAAGAAACAAAGTCAAAATAAGTGAGAAAAAAATCTATGAAGGAATGTATACTTGACCCCAGGGCACTAATCACCACCTGTTAATAACTTCTAGTTAAGATATGGCAAACAAAGCGATTAGAAGCTGTTGGTCTGCATATTCTAAATGTCAATTAATTAAAAAATCAAATTATAAATTTTCTTTGTACACTTTACAAGGATTAATTTTTTTAAGAAAATGTTAAAGTGCAATATTAAAATGACAATCGACAATCTAGAAATATTACCATATCAAAATTCCTTTCAGGAAATTTTACCATCAAAATATTTTGTCTAAAAGATCAGCTTTCTTAAAAAATGTTGATGAGATGGAGAAGGGATGGGTGGGGCTATTTGTCATTTATTTAATATCAGTGTAATTGAATGTAATTGTAAAGAAATTGTGAATTACATGCCTTTGAGAAAATGGATAAATTTAATTACATTTACTTATAATTAAACATAGGGTCAATTATAATTACACGTACATTACTTTCTATTACATTAAAATTTGGAACTGTTCACTGTCAGTTACCATTTCACATAACCATTACCCCATCCCTACATAAAAACCACGTATTGTATGTGTATGCAATCTAACCAAAATTAGACATTTCATTTCGCTCTTCGTAATTTTATTTGTCGCCTGTCCAAAATCTTAATATACGTGAAAAAAAGAAAACACTTGTTGTGGCCTTCAACTCGACATTTAGACATTTAGATAAACATGTATCGACGACGTTTTGTCAATTAACAATTAACAATTATGGTTATTTACATTCTATGTCAATACTATATATCCCGGTAAGCTTGAGATAAAACATACCACAAAGTATATCACATCTGTTTCATATTTGGATATTTTACTTGAAAATGACGTAAGTGGTAATCTCATAACCACGCTTTATGATAAACTTGATGAATTTAACTTTTCAATCGTCAACTTCCCTTACTTATACAGCAATATACCTTCATCACATGCACATGGGGTTTATATCTCAATTGATTTGATACGCAAGAGCATGCTCTACGTTTGACAATTTCTAACACGAGGTAATTTATGTTTCCTCACCGCAGCTCTGTTTTTGCTGAGATACATGTATAATCAAATAAAATCAACACCATTTTTTAGATGAAATATGTCTTTCATTAAAATGACGAAATAAGAAAAAGTATATACATCACATGATAGGGATCAGCTAAAAAGGTAATCGCACAAATACATATTAATATAATGATCTCCTAAATTTTTATTTACAGATTAACAATTGTCAAAAATATAGTAAAAGTGGGTAAACAGCAAAAAGATGGCACTCTACAAAAATAAATATGCCACCAAATGTGATTGACGAACATAGTTTGGCAAGCGCATTGTACCATCCAAATTTCTAAAACGATGTAATTCATTGACAAACAATTCAATAAGTCTTAATTGAAAATCATAAAAAGTTCGAATTGTTTGTCAATAATTTGCCTCGTTTAAGAAATTGTATATACGTAGAGCATGGTCTTGCATATCGAATCAACTGAGATCAATCTTAGTAAAAATATTATTCTTTTTAACCGCCCCATTTATGCTGGTTTTCGTATTTTGGACCTCGCTAATCTTCTCATGTTTAAGTTGCACTATGAATTGTGAAATCTACCTACGGAGGAAAAGCTAGTCTTCTATTCACAGCTAGACATCGAGAGTTTATGTTATGAAATTCAGGATAAACATTTAAAACATCAGGCTTGTAAATTAACAACTTTATTACAACTTTAAAAAATGATTCATACTAAAACGGTGCTAAGAACACATGCTCCATCTCGGTCCTTTCCAACGCACACTTTTTGGTTTTGATTCAACGGTAGACAAACTTGGGTTTCAGCTTTCGAACTGTGAACACGGACGATTTTCGAGATCTAAGGACTTAATTTTGTGTCAAGTTATGAAGACTATATTTTATCTCAGGCCTGCGAAGAAACGGAAATGAACTATTGTTTTCGAGTAATTAAACTTGAGAATTGCACATGTACGACATGGATTTAACGCAGATCTAGGAGATCTGATTAGCGTTCACATAAACCTAAGGACAAAGAATGGTGGAATTCGTTACATAGATGTGGAAACAAAAATAAAATTAAAATGTTCAAAATTTCGAAGAACCACAATTTGGTTTTGAAGTCGAAGAAGAGGAAATCAAGCGTTGATAGAAAGTCAAGAAAATGGCAACACGAAAAAATAGCCATTGGTCTTGTAAAAGTTTTGAAAGTTGGCGGCGTTAGTGAAATGCACAGTGTCAAGGGCAAGAACTCTTTATACCAGAAATCGAATCTTGGAAAAAAAATGCAGCTAATTTTATTTAGAAAGATTTATTATGCGAGTACGTGGAAAGGATTGGAAAGAATATCCCATCAAAACATTGTACCACCGGGTATATTTGCTGTGGTTTTTAACGATATTTACGGGATCGTGAAATGTATAACAAGAACTTTATTGATGCGGCCGATGCAAGATTTGCAGGGTTCGGTAAAATATTGGACAATAAATTGAAGGACGCATTGAGTAGAGGAGTTTAGGGTAACGAAAACAAAAAGAACCCATACTTCCCGAAGATGAGGCTACTATGTTGGAGAAAGGAATATTTGGAATGAACAATGCAGAAACGCTACAGAGCTCCGTGCGTTTTACAGTTGAAGATTCCTTTTCCGATCCAATGTATTATATTTCAAAATGTTCTGCGAAAAACTGTAAAACACTTCTTTCACCACGTATCTTACTGGACAGAGCTTTCATATCAAAACTTGGAGAAATCTGCAAATCTTCTGATGTTGTCTATTGAATAGAATGTAATCTTTGTGGACTTGTATGTATATTTTTGTTGAAACAAGTGATCATTTAAAGATAGAATTAAAGAATATCAGATCATAGATTTCAATTTAATAATGGGGTCAGCAGCTTTTATACAAACATTTTTATTTACCAAATCATTCTTTTCTTAGAATAAGAAAACTAGGGACAGCGTTTCCCTATGAATGTAATGACAATGTCGATAGCATTGGAAATCTGTCCAGTCCGAAGTGTAACAATGTAAATGTGATTGATTTTACCTTACATAGAGACGTAGAGGCGTAGTTATGGGCATCGGTCTCACAATAAACATTTAATACCGATGTCTCTTTTGATTTATTATGCTTCCTTATGTAAATCAACAGTTAAGTCTACATCATATTCGAACCAAACTTTACTCTGCCGCTTTGAAACTTTTAAATAGTCTTCTTGAAAAGATCAAGAAAAGTTTTTTTTTTTAATTCCTCGACACCAGAATATATGGCTCGGATCTGTGATTTTGGATATTGCAAATCATAGGCTTTTATATCTCCATGTTTTACTGAGGCTAAATCAATCTGTCTTTCCTTAAACTTCAATATGCCAACAAAGGCATTTACGCGGTTTCTAAAAAAATATACATTTACTATTGCTTCTAAACGTTTTAATTACAAGAAAACTTTATGGAGCCTGGATATCGAATATCTGAAAAATAATTTACAATCGTGTTTATGTTCTTCAGCTTATAACTATAATCCTGCTGGATACGAAATTACGGGTGACGTAAATAAAGATAATAATAAGGTTAAATTAGATACATTAGATTACTAATTTTAAGAGATCCTAAATATAGTGAAGCCCGATCCTTCGACTGGCCTCGGAATTTCATAAAAATGAATTCTTTAGAAGATTACACCAGGCGATGGGCCATATATGAAAAAGAAGACGTTGAAATTTGTCTGTATGGATTAAGTGAACTATTTGGAGATAACGAACGTATTCAAACTCAAAAGTCCATAAAATAATAAAGATATTTAAAACTGACATATAGTATTAAAGAATTTCTTTCTTAGAATGGAAACTAAAGGGTGTTAAGAAAGTTCATTCCATATTTTTCTTTTATTTTTCAAAAGAAATTCGATGAGAAGATATTTACAATGTGTAATATTTCATATTTACAGAGTCCATTCTTGCTACTGATGAGTTCTTTTTTTACTGTCTTTTGTTGAATCAATAAGAGGATGGCAGGTATTAAAACAGATGATGTCTGTACAGACAATTTAGGAATGACGCATATTTGTGACAAGTATTAAGCAAACAGGTCAAAACATCCTTTCTAATACTGTGCAAAAAATTATCAAGTCACTGAAACTTTCAAAATGACAAACCTATTCTTTTGAAAGTGATCTATCGTTCATATACCTACGCTCATCAGTTTGTCTGATGTAAGATAAGCTGCAAAGAAACAAAAGTAAAATTATCCTTTATTGTTAATCAGCATTTCTATCATTCAGGTGCTTTAAAGATGATATATATTTTTTTATATGGAAGAACAATCCTATAACTTCCTTCTAGAAATGAATTGCTTTAAATGTAAGGCACACTCTTGTGATTTTGTCAGACTTAAAAATTTATCTCTTTAGTTATGCACTACTTTGAAAATTGTGAAAAATATATCATCATGGAACGAACTTTCTTAACACCCCTTACTCGTTAAATTTGGATTTCCACTTGTGCAATTAAATCAAAGTTCTTCTTGAATACAATTGAATACAATTTATATAATGAGCCTTACAAACGAAGCAAATGTTTTACCTGGCTACATACTGATTATGTAATCAATCAATTCATTTTTCACTTAAACAAAGATGTGCTACATACTCTCAGTTGATTCGATACGCAAGAGCATGCTCTACAATTTTTAAAACGAGGTATTTATTGACAAGCAAGTTGATGATACAAGAAAATTAGAAAATAAGTCTCCTTTGATGTCATTATTTCGTAAGTTTTTGGTTATTATGATGGCCTTGTCAGCAAATACAGTTTATCATTTAAGTCAAATGCTGAATGATATCTTTCCTACTAACTATTAGTCCATTCTTTACCCACTGAATTGACGATGTATTTTTTGTTATTTCCCAATCACGACAAGGAGCATACAGTGGGTGTAACTGGTAGGCAGGGGATGCTCACTCCTCCATACCACTCCCACATCTGATGTTTTGAAGGTCCATCTTTACTCTCCTTCTAATTTGTAATATTCCAAACAGCCAGAATGAATCTGAATCATCAAATCTATATTGGATTCCGAAACTTAAAAAAATCCTTACAAAGAGAAACAGAGCAGGATCCAGTTAATAGTCAACCAAGCATCTTTATTCCTTACCTATTTACAGTACTGAGAACTGTGCCGCAAAATATTCCAGAAGTGGTGTAAATCAGACATGGATGCTTAAACATTCCAAGAATTTTTTGGAAAATTTGAAATCACAAGATTTCAAAAAAATCAACAATTTAAAAATTACTTTTCAACTTTATACACAACCATTTCCCAAGATAAATTAAATTAAAGTCTTTCTATATCAATGACAGTTGCTTTTTCAATAAAAAGAGGAACTCGTAAATTAAATTACCTTGTCATTGGTATTTGCAAGATTATTTTGTTAAAAAACATTCTAATTATACACAAAAGTACTCTGAAGTTGACATCAAAAAGATGCACCAGTTTCTGAATGACTATGTGTATTTGGTTTTGGAGACCAGGTCTTCCAACAATCTGTTGGAATTCCAATGGGTACCAATTGCGCCCCGTTGTTGGCAGACCCATTTTTATATTCATATGAAGCAGAATTTGTCCAAACTCTTATCATACGTGAAAAGAAGAAAACCCTTGCTGTGGCCTTCAACTAGACATTAAGATTTATCGACGACGTATTGTCAATTAAACATGGTTATTTCCATTCTGATGTCGCTACGATATATCCCTGTGAGCTTGAGATAAAAATACAACAGAGTCTGAAATATCTGTTTCATATTTCGATAAAAAAAAAAAGAAACAAAGACTTTATTGGTAATCTAATAGCCAACCTTTATGATAAACATGATGACTTAATTTTTCGATCGTCAACTTCCCTTACCTTTGCAACAATATACCTTCATCACCTGCATATGGGTTTTTTCGATGCCTAAGAGCATGTTTTACGTATGTACAATTTCTAAAACGAGTAAAATTATTTACACAATTTAATGAAACATGAATATCAATCTCATTTAAAGTTATGTGTTTTTGTAAGTTCTATGGTCGATACAATGACCATGTCCGCAAATATACTCTTTCATTCAGTCAAATGCTGACAAAAAGTAAACATTTTTTTGTTGAGGATAATATGGGAAAATACATGGCGAACTTTTTGGTACCCCTTGTATATATCCTATTTTTTTCAAATATGCATTTTGAATCCCAAAGGATGACTGCACTTATGTAAACTTAGAAATTGCGACATAATCAATTTTAAATATGGACATTTTTCTTTTAATGGTATAAATGGACAATGTCTTAACTGCAACTTTGTGAAATTACGTTAAATAAAAGTTTGTATTAACCAAGTTCGACGTCGTTTTTGTAGGGCGGGGTCATGGCATATTCTAGAATCTCCATAGGATAATGAGTACGCCCACCTTTTCACAGGCTTAATACATAGTCAGTGCATGTTTGTCTATTGTTCTCCTTTTCATGGTAGTTGTATATTAATATATATTACCTCATATTAAAAGGAGATCAATAGACAAACATGCGCTCATGGTTAAAAAGAGAAAAAACTGTTTTTTCGTGTGTTCACTTTTTCTATAGTAAAAAGGCCATTTTGACAACGTTGTTTCCTGTTGAATATAATTAACCACTTGATTTCTATACCCAGGTAACTCTGTGAATACTAAAATTCCATCACGTGACGTGTAAGAAAACACGCATTCTGCTTGGCGATAGTGATTGTCCATATCTGTTTCGATCCATTCCCATCGAGCACGGGCTATTCTTTTTTCTCTTTAATATCTATAAGATTGTTCTTATATTTATCTCAAAAGCGTATCATTTTACTATATTTATATATTTTTGAGTGTATTATATGTCTCTTCATGTTCGTAGTCTACAAGTAAGAAGATAATTATTATGTTTTGAACCATTGCTTAGCATGAACATCCAAAATAAGATCCAGTAAATATAAATGAAATTTATGGGGGGAAAGTAATTATGAAAGATTTACTACAAAAAAATCTTAAGTAGTTGTGATGTTTTTCTTTCTTATTTATAAGAAGGGAAAATAAAGTCTTACTGTTGTAGGCGGGTCTCGATCCCAGACCTCAATATTATTGATTCTGTGCATTACTGACTGAATTAGTCAGTACTTTTTTCCGAACACGCGAATTGTTGACATCAGCCATTGCTGTTGATTATCAATGTTCCGGTCGATGTTATTTGTTATTAGTTATATACATGTACTTTATTTGAAAACTTCAAAAATAATACCGGTAGTGACAAACATATGACGAGAGAGAGAAAGGGAGAATGAGAGAGAATGCATCAAATACAAATACAGTAAATATTCTAATTTCAGACCATTCATAACAATATTAGCTCCACCTCTTATACATATTTATAAATCTTATCTTCAATCAAGGGCAGATAAGTCTAATTTTCCGATATTTGCAGAGAGGTGGTGTAAGAAAACAACGAATTATTTTATTGCAACGCAGTTTATAACCATTATGACATTGCATTTCATTTGGAAATAGACCAAACTCTATAACAAATGACTTAAGGCAAAAATAAAAACAAAAATACATATGACAAAAGAGATGGAAAAAGACCAAAAACCGGCGTTTAGTGCAGTCATCCTTTATATTTGTGACATTTAATCTAACGTATAAAGTTTATTAAATTAGCATTTTTTTTCGATAACGCTCCAATTTTTCTCATGAATTCCGGCATAGATGTCCTTCAGAAATGACCTGGCCTACAGCAAAATCATGAAACATACATGTTGATAGCTTGTGTTCTAAGTTACAGTTATTGAACAATTATTTTGGTTATCACGAGATATTCTGATGGGTGGTGACGAGTTCGCGCTAGCGAACGAGTTCACACCCATCAGAATATAACGTGATACCCAAAATAATTTGTTCAATAAGGAACTTGTATCATGTCAATCATTGGTCACTTGACCTTTTGTCTACGCTCCTCCCAGATTGTCAAACTTGCTTTCGCGCCACCATCATTTCCGCGCGGTCTTGCAGAGCGTCAAGATGGAGGTTGACGAGTGTCCCGCATCAGAATATTTACTAAATGAATTTCCAGACCCATTTGACATTTTTCAGTCGGATATAGATGACGTAACACTGTCCCAGGTCTGTGAACAGTTAGAAAAAGAAAATGACGTATTTGAAGGTTTTCCGAAGTTGTCTATGTCTCAGACAATGCATGAATATGGACTAACCACGCCGAACGACATATCCAACGACATGGATATTATGTCATCAGAATGCACAAATACTGGAAACTTTGACCTGGATTTTACTGATTCGAAGCCTTTTGTGAAGGAATCTGCGGCAAGTAACCGTTTTATTACACCCCTGTCAGAGACTGAAATTAAAGATTTAATAGAGTTCCATGAGAATCGCAATACCAAGAAGAACACAGCCTGGGCGTTCCGGGTTTTTGAGTCTTGGCGCTCACATAGAAATGATTTCGGCGAAATAGTGAAAGCGTTACATGAAATGAAAACTGAAAGATTAATTACTATCTTGGACGATTTATCGTTGAAACTAGAAAACAGGATGGACAGCCGTACCCCCCTCGTTCACTGTACCTCATTGCTTGCGGACTCTTACGACACCTGCAAGACATAAAAGTGTATGACAAAAACTTTCTGTGCACCAAATCGTTGAAGTTTTCTGAATTCCGAAAAATACTTGATGCTAGAATGAAAGAGCTGCTACAAATGGGATATGGTACCAAGGTAAGATAAACATTATGCTGATAATGGTCTAGCAGAGGCGTAGTCACAAACTTTAAAAGTGGGGGGGCTCAAGTCCAGAAATTCTTCAACAAGCAAAAAAAAAAAAAAATGAAAATTCACCAAACTCGAAAATCCTATTTCGGTGGGGGGTAGTGGCCAACTTTTTTTTCAATAGCTGTGATTTTGTTCTTCATTAAAAAGTGGGGGCACAGACATACTCTTGCCCCTCCAGATCTGAAAGTGGGGGGGGGGGGGTAATCCCCCCCTGTGACTACGCCTATGTCTAGATTTACGTGGACTCAAGGTCTAGAAAAATATAAATCTGTCACTAAGATATTTATTCCAGACTCAAATGTTATTTTGATACAACGTCAATGTTGTTGATAATGTTTCAATTTAAATATTATATCCTTGCCTGTTTCATATGGGTTGATGGACGATCGTATACAGATTTCTCGTAATTTTAGTCTACTTGTGAATAAGATCTGTCAAGAACAATATTTAAGTGTTTTTTTTTTGGGGGGGGGCCAGATTTTGAAAATAAATATAGTTCTCGAATAAGTTGAAAATAAATAATCGGACTCGAAATTATTTTCAAGACCCACACTCTTTTTTCAGAATTAATTGATCATCACCTTAAAAATGATCTATTTTCATGTTTATCCTAGTGATTTATAAATTTTTTTATTGCTTCAATTGCATTAAAAGTCAAGCAGACTCAGGCCATTTTACCGGAAGACGAGGAAGTCCTTTGGGAGAAAGGCGTCTTTGGAAACTCAAATGCGGAGGCATTACAGAGTACTGTGTTCTTTTATGCATGTAAGCTGTTTGCCCTGATGGGTCACGACGAGCACCACCAGCTGCAGTGTGATCATTTTTCAATTGGAGAGGATCAATCTCCTCTGATCGCCCCATTTTCAGTAACTGCAACATTTCTTTTAATTTAAAGTAATGGGAATTACTCGAGGTGCTGCATGTGAGTTAGGCATGTGTAAAAACTGTTCGTTTGGTTTCCTTTATTGACTTGTGTACGTGTTCGAACTTTTGCTAAGGCTGTAAATTCTCTATATGATGAAATTGGCTAGGGCCATAAATTCTCTATATGTATCATCGAAGCAGTTTTAATTAAAAAACGCAACCATGATACCAGGGGATTTATTTCCGAGGTGCTGCATATGAGCTATGCATGTGTAAAAACTTTTCGTTTTGTTTTCTTTTTTGACCTGTTAATGTGTTGAAACTTTAGCTAAGGTTGTAAATTCTCTCTATGTTAAACTTTGGCTAGGGCCAATCTGTATATATTTCAAGCAGTTTTAATTTCTAGATTGTTCATTGTAGCCAGCATAAAATAAAAACATTGTTTGACACGTTCTGTTGCTTTCATTCTCAGGTAGGCTAGGCTTGCGGTATCATGTATATTTTGGTTCTTTTGCCACTTTGAAACACTAATTCATGTTCTGAAAAAACTCTGGATCCTCCAGAAATGTAAAAATGCATGTTACTCCATCGGCTCGATGATGATTACAACCGTACGTTACACAAAAATCATTTTTGCCAACCAAAACATCTGTTCAAAAGCTATGTAGGATAAGGCCTAGCTGAACAATGCCCAGATCCAAAATCCAGCTAGAAAACGGGAAACAAAAACAAAGTCCCTGAAATATTTTCCCAAAAGGTAAGAATGCAACAATACGTAAAAAAATCGCCTGGATTTTAAATACATATGTGTTTTATACATGTTTACAACTGTTTCATGTACTACATTTAAGGAATCGCTGTCTAGTTTGTACAGTACCGGTATTCTATGACATCAACGTTACTAGTAGTGGGAAACCCGTTAATACGTTCTGCATAAATTATCCCACGTTTCCCACTAGCGTTGATGTCACTGGCCTGGCACACCTGTACTTATGAAACAATATACTAACTAGACAGTGATTCCTTATCCCTATTTCATTTTGATATAAAATTGTAGATTTAGATTTAATAAATGTTGACTAATAGATGTAAATTATATGAAACCTCCCAGACTGCACACTGTATGCTAAAATAAATATCAGTTTCTTTGGGGGGGAGGAGGGGGTATATAACAGACACTGTGCTTAAAGGTGGTGCCCGATTTTGCGGTTAAAATCATAAATTGAATAAATGAATGATTAGTGTTACTGAACCTGTAGCATATGTTTTTTTTAATGTAATTTTTTTTAAAAAAGGTTAATATATAGATCTAAGTAGATTGTATGATATTTAATTTTTATTCATATAGGGAACACTTAGTAGAAGGCCTCCTAATAAATATACAAGATCTTATAAGCCAGTAACAGCAACCTCATCTTGTTTTCCGGAAAGAACAGGTAAACTTATATGTTTATTTGGCAATAAGACTTATGTAACACTTTTTCAGATACCAATTAAAATAGTTATTATTATTTAAGGAGTGATTATTTAGAGATATACTTCACAGACTGCAGGGAATGAGTTAAATGCTTCACTTTTTTTTATTTTAGTAGAAACTACATTGGCTGATAAACACCCAACAGCTACAGATGGACAGCATGAATCTGACCAAGAGTCATCTGCAGCTGTTAAGGCAATACATAAATATACATGTATATATGTACATATTTCTATCAATATTCAAATTTATGTTTGAAATAACAGTCTAAATTAAAAAATATATATACACCAATATTGCACTTCAATATATCTATAAAAGCTCGTTTACTTATAAACTATCTTTTAGCAAATATTTTAAATATTTTGTGGATTGAGTGCACGATTAATTACTGATTACTTTCTTAATTAATTTAACAGGCAACAGAGAACAATGGCCATGATTATTTGAAAATACTTTCTGATGAAAAGAGGTACTATCTTCCATCTGCTCATACATTCCAAAGGAGATCGAGTGTCTGAGAGAGGAAGGAATGAAAACTCTGCATGGGAGATTGGAGAGGAGGGTTCATGTTTTTGTTGATTTCACTTCAAAGACCCAAATTTCTGTGCTTTTTCAATACTGTTCAAAGAGATTCTAAAATATACCATGAAATGGTACCAAAAATAATCAGTTGTTCAATTTTTGCACGGGCTTGTATCTTGAGGTTTTCAATGCATTTTTTTTTTACATATCTACAATAAAAAGCTTCATCCATGCAGTATTTCCATGATGAAAGAACAACATAAGTCCAATCATTTGATCTGGATGGCTAAGGTGTAAAGAAAAAGCCTGGCATTACTAGAAAATTCAGTCTGCGAGAGGAATAATGAATTGAAGCTTATAGTGAAGTGATTTTCATTCTGCGTCTTAAAAATATAAAACTAATTTAACTAAGATATTAAAAAAAATTATGGTTACAACGAAGCAAAATTGTTTGTCCCTGGCATTTGTAGTCTTCATTATAAGCATGTTTTATTGTATATGTATTTCCGGATGAGATGAGTAAAATATTGTTATCTTTTGTTATTAATAACAAAAAAGACCAATAGTTATATTGTCTTGCACAAAAAAAATATTGGAGTTAAAAAGTTATGCAAAATACACAATGACATACACATCATCAAGTGCTCATTATGTGAAAAATATTATTACATGTTTCTGTTTTATAAAAATTACTACAAGTATTACATCACATGTATATTGAAGGGATAAATATTATGTTGAAGGTTGTCTACCGGTAGTTTTTTTTTTTCATTTGAAATGTGGCAATTTCACAGAGAACTTTGACCTCAACAGTATATTGATTTAATTAATATTTAAATTAAATACTTAATTTATGAAAACGAATGAATTACGTTTTTATTTATATTATTTGAAACTTTGTTTAAATTTATGACTCTGATCCTTTCCATGTGATTTTTTTGTTTAAAATTGGATTGAATTATTCACAATAGGATTTGAAAATATTATGGACTTGATCATGTTCTTTGATTGATTGTAGAACCATAACACCTTTTGTAATATGGTTCTACAATATATCAATGGACATGATAAAGTCCATAACTTTTTCATATTTCCTGTTCATAGTGAATCCATTCAATCCAATTTATTTAAAACCTTTTGTATTAAATCTTGAAATAAGTTTTGGGGAGATTTTCATATTTCAAAACTTCAGGAGAAAAATAACAGCATAGACCCCCTAAAGAGTAAACAATTTATTTTTCAGAAACCTTTAGTGGATGTCTGACTTTAATCTTTTGTCAAAGATCAACATCGTTACATGTCCAAAAACTTATTTTTACAATAGCTCTTAAACAATGTGAGGTATAAAAGTTTTACTATAAAACTTTTGAAGTTTTCTACATCTGATTCATTGTTACATCCACAATTACACTCGCACAGAAAGTTGGAATTCTCATCTCCCTCTGTTGATCATAAACATAGCCCACATTTATTATTAATTTCAGTGAAGTGTGCAGTTTTGCATTACGTCACAATCTTTTTTTGACAGATGCATCCAGCGTAAATAATTCACGCCCCACTGTGTGACTGGACAACTCATATTATCAACATTGACACGGAAATAGTCTGCTGCAAGAGCAACCGATCAAGGATTAGGGTTGTTCCAGTCGTAAAGCTTGCGGTTAGGAGGCGTGTACTATTTGCCTTGATTGCGGCTGTCATTATAGAATGTGACGTAATGCAAAACTGTACACTTAACTGAAATTGATAATAACACTGCATTATGGAGCCTACTGTAAATCTCTTAGAAGTGGTCACAGCTTATAAATGCATATATTTATACATGTACTATAAACATTCTACATCTGTACATGTAAGTGTAACTATGAACTAAAGTTCTCTTCAATTAAAAAAAAACATGATACAGCATGGTGTTCTTCATATGCTACAATTAAAGCTAAAATTAACGCATAGGTAATTAAAAGAACCGACTGTGCATGTTGATAATTTTTTCACAGCACACAGTTAGACCAATGTAAGCGTACTGTACTTTCCTCTGCTGTTTCAATTCAAATCATTAATTTAGATTACATTCAGTGCTTTGAACAAATTAACAGCAGGAGTTTGATGTCAAAACAGTTAAATTAAAGAACTGACAAAACACTGATACCATTATATTGCGTGCTAATATTGCAATCAGTCCTGTTGATATTTCAACAAACATGTAGTTCAAATAACATAGCGGTTTTTCAGAAAAAAGCCCTGTTTGAGCACAGCTTTGGAGTACTCAGTAGCATCTTAAATCTTTGTAAACATTGAAAATTTTAATACACGTAACTGTTGAACTTGTATTGAATACATCATCCATCTCCTTGCAATAAAATACAACCTGTACTGACATAATAAACCTCTTGCACGTAGAAAATAGAACACCGAGCAAATCCGAAACGGGATAGGCCTATACTTCGATATTTTCTGTATTAAAACCCCCATTATTTATTATTTTCTTCCACAATAAGTAAGTAGTGAAATAAATTTATCTAAATTAAATAATATGCCTAAATTATCTAATCGAGTCTAATACCAGGGATTCAAATACTCTCTGTCTAGCATTGTTTACACTGCAGCGCTGGTTGTTTTACCCCTGACCTCAGATTGGCCTTATGACGCGAAAGCCTAGTACAAGTGGTGAATGGGAAAAAAAAATAAAAGTTGACGTACACCCTTAACGCACTAACAAAAATAATTTAAAAAACTTCGTTTAATTTGACGCTTTGTTTTTGCATATTTTATTTTTTATTTTTTTTTTTTTTTTTTTTTTTTTTTTGCCACACACAACACTACCAAAGCTTGCAGTTGTACATTAGAAAAAAATCTGTTGGCCAATAAATAATCACCAGGCAGTCTTCAGGAACTTATCAGGCGTCCTCAAAATCATTATTTGGCGATTGCCATATTTCTGGATTCCACCACATTTGCACTTTGACAAAAAGCGCATACTTTTATGCCAGAATGCAGAACGCTTGTTATTTATGTGTCGACCGCTAGTCTGAAATATCTGATGGCAGCCATATATAAATTATCTAGAAAAAAAATATTTCAGAAACATATCTGGTAACCGCCAGATAATCATATGCATTTGGCGGTCGCAATCAAAGAACAAGGTACGGCTGTTGACACTATTTTCTAAAGGAAAATAACCCCTGAAATGGGTCATTTTGATACTTTTTCTCTGAAAAATAGAGAAATGCATGAAACTAATGACATCCTATTTTCAGAATGGTTCTCCTTCATCATGTTCATGCCATATTCTTTTCTGATTTAGTACAAGCATATGCTAAACTAATATTTGAGCCAGTTTCAAAACTTTTTGAAAACATTAAATTTTTACGGCAGAATAAAGCTAAAACCATATCTTCTTCTTTCCTGCCTGCAGTCAGATTCATTACCAGTATATGGCTGCCCTCAGATATATTATTGTATGTATGCCTTCAGACAACTTTCTGGTGGCCGCTAAACCTATTTATAAGCGACCGCCAGTTAATTTTGTGGCAACCGCATGATGAATTAATCCTTTTCTGCTTGGCACCAACAGACTCATTTAGAAACGTAAAAAAGCTGAAAATGGCTTAAACTGCATAAGTTGCTAATTAACTTACTCCCATTTATATAAATATTATTTTTGCTCGATCTCTCAATACTTCACGCAGTTTAATTCGAACTACATGTATATTTAAATTTATTAAAATCTTATTATCATGATTTTACGTAATAATTTTTTGGGGCAATAAGCTCACTTCCTGCATAAGACCGTTCCATAATCATTATCCCGAAACAAAATTATTAACAAACCTGAATAAACACTCAAAGACGATTTCCACCCGAGTTCATTCGCTGTTTCTGGTCCATTTTTTCCTAAGTTAAAAAAAATTAAAAACTCAGTATTTTCCATTCTGTTCTTTGTATGTATATCATCCGGCCTTAATTTATGATAGGACGATATATACATGTATTAGTTTCTTTGAAAATAATCAATCTGATTTGTTAAAACTGAAGATTTACAGAAAGCACAAGACAGACTAAACTAGTAGATATAAACAGAAAGGTAATCATAAGACACTCTTCCATCAGAAAAAGTCAGATAATGACCAAGATCATTTTTTTCTACAAAATGAGGCACAGCTCATTATGCAGGGTTAAAATTTAGGCATGATATATCCGAGGAAATCTATGCTAAAAATAAAACTTCATTATATCTTTTCTTGATGATTTAATCTCGTTTTTAGAATGTTGCTACAAAAATTAAATGTTTAATGTAACAAGGGACATTGTTAGGTCTAACAATGTTGTCATTAGATGAATACCTCCTTGACATCCAGTTTCTACATTACAATACTCTATTGTACATCTGCAATACAACTGACATTCTTTTCCGTAATTTGGATATATGCAAGGTGAGCTGCAGTCAGTACCAAAGTAACCATCTGGACAGGCTAAAATATGAAGAATAAATTAAACAGACCTTTTCTGAGATAAGTATTAAATCTTCTATTTTTTCTCACTTTAAAACACCGATAATTACTTCTACGTCTGGTTTTTTGTGTTACCTATGCAATTTTCTCTTCTCTCATCCCATCGAAAGCCATCACAACATCTTCCGCTAAAAGAAATTGTCATTAATTAAGGTTTTGAGATAATATGACAATCAGCATTCAAGTATACAAAATAATAAGACTTTTATCACAACAGATTTTCAGTTTAATTAAAACAAACTTTTACTAACCCTGCACATAAATTTGCGAGAATGGGTGTTTGAAAAGAAACGAAAATAAATAAAATCTTCACGGAAAATTTTTTTTGCATTAACATCCTATAGTTTAACAAATGGCGTATTGGTGAAATCTCCCCAAGCTTTATACATCACGGCTTTTAATAATCTATAAATCGGATCAAGGAAATCATTTCTCATATCAGGAAAATACTTTTTCAAGTAAATTATTTTTTTTTGTTAGGGCCACAATAGGGAATCAAGGTTTAACATAGAGAACAGCAAAACCATGATTGGTCATATTCATATGGAAGCATTCTAAGGTAATTTAGATTCAAATTTGTTCAAATCATGTTATAGGAAAAATCCTCTTCTATAGAACGGAAAAGCCATGTTTATTAGTTATATTGATATGGAAGCATCATTAGGTAGTGTACATTCAATCTTGTTCAAATTATGATTCCAGAAGTAGGGAGGGGCCAAATTTAAATGGTGATAAATTTTTACAAAAGAATATATAGGGAATCATCTTCTCTTCAAGAACAGTAAAGGCATTTTTATTGATATTGAAGCATTTCAGGTAGTTTAAAATTCAAAACCCTACTTTTCAATACTGAACTGGTTTATGCTTTTTTCTCTGGTCAATATGCTCAGGAGAGCGATGTGGCCCATGGGCCTCTTTTTTTATTATTTGAATGATAACAGGAATGGGGTCAATTAGAAAGTAATTGTAATTAATTGAAATTACGATTAATAGAATATTTTCCGAAAAATAACAAAACATGTTTCTTGGATGATAAAGGCCACAGCTTAAATAATTGTTTCAATGACAAATGTCAGACAAGCATTTAACAATCATTGGGTGCCACACACCTAAATCGATAACGGGCGTTATGGCACCTCGCCTTCTAGGGTAATCCATAGCAAGGCGTAACAATATTCATAAATCGACTCCTAGGGTACCCCTTAGCGAGTCAGCTGGGATATGTAATTGCCTCCTAGGGGATTCCTTAGCGAGGCTACTACCTGTTATACCGAACAGGTAAGCCCACTATACCGAGTAAGGCAAAAATAACCACCCGTTATACCGAACGGGGTACGAGGTTACTGTTATACCGAACAGATCCCTCACACAAGCTCCTAGTGCACTCCATAGCAAGCTTGTATTGGCTCCTAGGGTAGCCTTAGCGAGCCACAAAATTCTCTACTAATCACGTAAAATAGATAATCATACATAAACAATAATTAATATAATGATGACAAATGTCTCTGCTTGTCTGACATATCCGTACCGCTGCGACAGCAACATATCGTCATTCCTCAGTCCCATTGCCTGTAGATCACAATCTTGCGCACATAAACATAAAACATCCATAGTTAATTGTAACCTGAAAAATACAAATAAACAGCAGAAACAACAGCATCTCAAATTCTTAACATGTTTAAGGTAGCAATCTTTCAACAACTAAGATTTAATTTCTCATTAATGGGAGTGGTGGGTGGGAAACAATTATCAAAGTGCAGAATCGCTGGGAACGCTATAGAACAAGAGGGGGAAAACGCCACGTGCGCCCCTCTTTTATACTCGCGGCAATTGGGGGAACGTGTCAAAAGACCTACCCCCTGTGTTTTCGGAAATCAATTAAATGCGTTTAATTAGCAATTGCTTTAAACGACATTAATAGAATATTTTCCGAAAAAATAACAAAACATGTTTCTTGGATGATAAAGGCCACAGCTTTAATAATTGTTTCAATGACAAATGTCAGACAAGCATTTAACAATCATTGGGTGCCACACACCTAAATCGATAACGGGCGTTATGGCACCTCGCCTTCTAGGGTAATCCATAGCAAGGCGTAACAATATTTATAAATCGACTCCTAGGGTACCCCTTAGCGAGTCAGCTGGGATATGTAATTGCCTCCTAGGGGATTCCTTAGCGAGGCTACTACCTGTTATACCGAACAGGTAAGCCCACTATACCGAGTAAGGCAAAAATAACCACCCGTTATACCGAACGGGGTACGAGGTTACTGTTATACCGAACAGATCCCTCACACAAGCTCCTAGTGCACTCCATAGCAAGCTTGTATTGGCTCCTAGGGTAGCCTTAGCGAGCCACAAAATTCTCTACTAATCACGTAAAATAGATAATCATACATAAACAATAATTAATATAATGATGACAAATGTCTCTGCTTGTCTGACATATCCGCCACTCAGAGATGTCTATACATCTCTAGAAAGTAATTGTAATTAATTGAAATTACGATTATTTTCCCAAAACCTTCAATTAAATGACCATTACCAAAACATGGTTTTTGAAATTATTTTGCAAATTTAATTAATCAAATTACATTCAATAAAACACTTATAAAAGTAAATTACCATTTTACAACATTTTTTACACTAATATTATTAAAATGTTCATAAAATTTTCAGATACTATGTCCCCTTACCAACATCTATTAGAAGGTTTTTCCTGAAGATTCTTTCCAGTTGGACATTTGCGAGAGGAATGCATAGATACTAACTAGTATGATAAAGTTTACTTTTGGTTCAACCGTTTTACCTTATAAATCATTTTTTTAATTGGAATCATTTTTAAGCTATCCATTATATCTATCTCAAACGTACAATGGATGTTTTGCCTTATTATTTCCTTATTTCAGCATCATATTAAGCTTTATCTCAAAATTTAATATTTGATTTTTGATTTATTCTGTGCCAAACTACAGTTTAAAGTCAAAGTGTGACTGTGTATATAATACCAAGAAACAAAGTCAGAATGTTTGAATAAAAAACAACTGTGAAGGAATACATGTATATACTTGACCCAAGGGCACTTATAAGCACCTGTTAATAACTTCTTGTTAAGACATGGCAACAAAAGTACTAGAAGCCATTGGACTGCTTATTCTAACTGTCAATTCATTTAAAATTAAATTATAAATTTTATTTTTTTACTTTACAAAGATAAATTTGATGTAAAGGTTTTTAAGAAAATGAAAAAAAAAGTGCAATATTAAAATGACAATCTACTTAAAAAGAGAAATATGACCATATTAAAATTCCTTTCAAAAAATTTTACCATCAAAATATTTTATCTAAAAGAACAGCTATCTTAAAAAAAGTTTATGAGATAGAGAGGGGATGGGTGGGGCTATTTGTTTAATTTATGTATTTAATACTGTATCAGTGTAATTGAAAAGAAATTGTGAATTACATGTCTTTTAGGAAAGTAATTAATCAAATTACAATTACTTGTAATTGAAAATATGGCCTATTACACGTACATTACTTTCAATTACATTAAAATTTGTAATTATGTACGGTCAATTACTATTACAAACTAGGAGACTTATTGTTCACAGAACAATAAGAGGTCTTTCCACCTTCTTTGAATTTTAAATTTGTTTTAAACCTGACTCCTAAAAATTAAAGTCCATGAAAAAGAAACAAGAACTCTCTTAAAGCATAGAAAAAATGAAAATTAAAAAAAATGAATGACCTTGACCTTTGACCTTGAAAAAATTTCAAGGTCAAAGGTCACAATGCAGTTGTCCCCATATTTCTACCTCTTATAGTTTTCAAGTTATAATGTTAAATAATAAGTACGTAGATGTTAAAGGGCGATAATTCATATAAGGGGTCATCAGATCCTTTTGCATTTATACAGAGAAGTTAGGCCTAAAGACCCTTAAGACATTAGTGAAGGTTTGGTGTCTCTACGGTCTACAGTTTTGGAGTAGTAGCAATAACAAAGTTTTTCACAAAAGGGGCAATAACTTTTAAAAGTTTTAATTTTAGGGGACAAGAGTGAAATCTTTGAAACAGTTTTAAGAGTTCATATTGATGATGCATAGACATTAAGTATATGTTAAAAGACAAAAGAGATATAAAAAGAGCTTAATTTCTCAATTTTGAATTGACCTTGACCTTTGACCTTTACAAGAATTATAAGGTCAAAGGTCAATGAATCTTATGCAGTTGGTCCCATGTCTCTACGACTTCTCGTTTTTAAAATTTTTAATTATTTGTAAAATTCAAAAAGTTTCAGGGGCAATAACTCATTGAAGGCGTCAGCGAATGCTTTCGCGATGAATAGTTTGAAGAGTCCCCTTAATTAGTCGAAGACATTGGTGAAGGTTTTATACCTCTGCGGTTTACGGTTTCTGAGGAGTAGCGATAACAAGCTTTTCTTGCAAAAGGGGCAATAACTTCAAGAGGGGTCAAGGTCAATTTACGCAGGGTGAACTGCAATAATCTTTTTTGAAGTACATTCTTATGGACTATAAATCTTTTTGATATATCTTCAAACAAAAAAACATGCGGCGGAAAAATAATAAAACTAGATGCTGTCATGAGACAGTAATACCCGCACTATGGTGTTTGCCTCTAAATGCACTCTTCTTCATATTGGGCTTTACCAAGGAAAAAGTCAATATAATTCAATAATTTACATAATACATGTATTCATCAAATTGAGCATAATATGCTCAGGTGACCATGTAGCTGCAGATCTGGTTTTATATATTTGTCTTTGATCATAACGCTACAGATCCCCATATGCAAAAAAGGTGCAATTTACGCGCAATATTTTTTTTAGCACTTTTGGGCAGAATTTCTCCACTTTCTAGCATTAGTCAATCAACTACCTTTCACTCCCTAATTTTGGACACATTCTCTGGCCAATATGTATATTTTGTCCACCTCCCAGCCATTTATAGTAATCTCTACAGGCAATAAACTCGCTTGATGTGAATTTTCAGCAATCTAACAAATAATTTTAATCGAGTTTATCTTGAGTAGAGACGACTATAAAGGGTTGGGAGATGGATAAAATATACAGATTGATTAAATAATGTGCCTAAAATTAGGAATTGATAGGTAGTAAATTGACCGATGCTGGAAAGTGGAGAAATTCTCCCCAGAAGTGCGCAAAAAATATTGCGCCGTAAATTGCACCTTTTTTGCATTACAGGATCTGCAGTCAAATACTAATATATAAAACCATAACGCTACAGATCTGCAGCTAGTGACCATGTGACCCATGGGCCTCCATTTTATAGGTATTTCATATTCTTAATTCATTACCAGTCGGAAATTAAACTACAGAATTTAATTAATGATGTAAATTAGGTTTGATAAAGGGGGGGGGGAGGATTTTTGGCACATAATTGGAACTTTTCAAATCTATTTTCTCATATAGATTAACAACAAATAATATATTATTCAAATTAGTGTAAAGCGTTTTTGATGAATTTTTCAATATGTGCAAAGTTTATTTATATTTGATTAGGCAGAAACTTCTTGAAAGCTGCCATATACACAATCAATTTAATGGTCAACCCCCACCCGTCTCCCATCAACACACACACACACAAACACACCTTATTTGTCTGTTTTTGCAAATAGGCCTAGATTGCAAAGCTAAAATAAAACATCTTTTGTAAATGATAATTTTCAATTTGTTCTTGCACTATACATGTATCTAAACACCTGCATCACATTTGGCTTGCGTCACGTACCCAACTTAAGTACTAGTTTTACCATTGGCATTATCATTTTAGATTTCACTGCACGTGCAGTAGGATACTAGTGTGCATCATTGCATATATGTCGGTAGGAATTATTTCATTTTGTGTTTTAACTGGATTATATTTCATGAAGATGACAGGGCCTAAATAATAACAATCGGTAAGTACAAGTTTTGGTATAGATTTGGGTAAAATAGTCTGAAATGCAAACGGTTAGGTTAAAGTTTAAAGGATCAAAGGTCATCCGATGCTACAATAGACGAATTTCACATTCTGAAGAGTTATCCCCCGTTATCAACGTTACATTCAGTTACAAGATCCAGAATTTTTTTTCTGGGAGGGAGGGGGGGGGGGTTCTAGACCAGAATTTCCTGAGAAGCAAGAAAAAAAAGAAGTTATGGTTTGGTCTGTTTTCTAGGGTGGAGGGACACTTAGGGCATCCAAAGTCATTTTTATTTCCTCCAGTATATATTATAGTCCTGCAAATTCCGGGGGAAGGAGGGTGGGGTGTTGAGGGGATCTCCCAATCCACTTCCCTGTCCCTGTAATGACAAATGATCATGTGACTCCTAAATAGTAGGAAACTTTTTCCATTTGACTATACATAATATTGTTTCTTGTGTTATTATGTTATGTAAATTTAATGGTATAAAGGTTATGAACCCCTAGAGGTCATCCTCACTCTCCTAATGAGCTGGAAATGTTCACAATATGACTGCCTTAAATTAAATAAAAGTGCATCAATGATAAGATTACTTGACATTTTATTCATGAATTTGTGTCAACATATCTTCCTAGAATTAGGAATGAGAATCATTCAGAGATGGACCACATTAAACTATTTGTATAAACATTTTTTTTTTTGCATACATGAACAAACAGGGGTCTGGGAAGGGGTGAGGGGAAGGATCGAGTTAATATTTCTTTAGGTCTTAATGGTTGAAAACTCCTAAAATGAATGTTGACCTCAAATCTAACTTGTCATCATTATTTTTCAAATGGTGGTGTCTCCATATGAGTGAAAAATTCCTGAGAGGGATGTTTAACTTGTACAAAATGACATAAAAACACAATATTGATTTGCGTTAAGAAATATGCAGGGGATTTTTTCCATCATAAATCTTCTTCTCAAGAACAGCAAGGGCATTCTTGTCCCCCATTTTGGGAAAGGGAGGGGACACTAAATCTCATTTGTCTGTCAGTCTGTCCATCTTATTGACAGCTAGTATGTGCATCTGTCACAATAAATTTAACCTTGGTCATAACTTTTGAATGATAAGAGATAGTGCTTTCATATTTCACATGCACATTACCACAAAACTTTCTAAATATACTATGATTTTTTAACCCAAGTGAGACCTTGACCTTAAAGTTTTACCTACTTTCCAAAAAATAACATTTTAAATTGATCATTTTGAAAGAGAAAAGAAAGGGCATTCAGATTATACATGTTTATTACATGTGAAAAGACTTTTCTAAATATATCATGACTTTTGACTCTGTGACCTTGACCTAGAAGTTTAACCTACTTTTCAAAAATATTATATTGTATATATAACTTTTGATTCAAAAGAGATAGGACTTTCATATTTGACATGTACATTACCTGCAACAAAATGTTTCAGAGCATGCTATGATTTTTCCCCTTTGACCCAATTTTCAAAATTTGATATATGATAGGGGTGCATATTTGACACACAATCTGCCATAAATTATGGTATCTCATTCAGTAAAACACAGAAAGCAGAGGACCACAATTCTTTGAATTTGCTTGTATAATCTTGATAGATGGAACATGCTCATATAATGTAGATTCAAGTTTTTTATGCCACACCATGATTAGGAATACATGTATAGTTTTTGTCATGTCCGTCCTCCACCCTTCCATCTGTCTTTCCATCGGGCTCAAAGAAACTTTCTAGATATTTTTATCAAAGTTCATATGTTGATGCATACTGATGTAAATATCCAACTGCAGCAATATTTTTTGACTTTGACTTTTCCTTTGACCTTCACTTAACTTTTCTTTAAATTAGTGTTTAGCTTTATTTTAAAGAAACCATTCAAGTTGTGTAATGAAACTTCACATGATGATACATACTGATGTAAGCTTTACGATGCTTCACTCTTTTTTACCTTGACTTTTCCTGTGACCTTGATATCACTTTTCTAAAATTAATGTCTAGACCAGTTTTGAATAAACAATTCAAGATATATTTATCAAACCTCATATGCTGATACATACTGCTAAGAGCTATTAATACGTCAACTTATTTTGACCTTGAATTTTCCTTTGACCTTGACCTCACTTTTTAAAATATCATTTTTCGACACCATTAGTCCCCCCGGGGCAAATTCAACATTCCAAAACCTTACTGTACATCTACATGACACCACCAACCATCTCCCAAAAGATGATTAGGCTACTGTGTAAAATGTAAGAGGAGTTCAGGGAAAACAGGGCTTTTTGCATAAAAAACGTCATTTTTCGACCCCCTTTTGACCCCCAGGGCCAAAATCAAAATTCCGAAACATTGCTGCACATCTACATGACACCACCAACCATCTCCCAAAAGATGATTAGCCTACTGTGTAAAATGTAAGAGGAGTTCAGGGAAGACGGGGCTTTTTGCATAAAAAACATCATTTTTCGACCCCCATTTGACCCCCTGGGGCAAAATCAAAATTCAGAAACCTTACTGCACATCTACAGGACACCACCAACCATCTCCCAAAAGATGATTAGGCTACTGTGTAAAATGTAAGAGGAGTTCAGGGAAGACAGGGCTTTTTGCATAAAAAACATCATTTTTCGACCCCCATTTGACCCCCTGGGGCAAAATCAAAATTCTGAAACTTTACTGCACATCTACAGGACACCACCAACCATCTCCCAAAAGATGATTAGGCTACTGTGTAAAATGTAAGAGGAGTTCAGGGAAGACGGGGCTTTTTGCATAAAAAACGTCATTTTTCGACCCCCATTTGACCCCCCGGGGCAAAATCAAAATTCCGAAACCTTATTGCACATCTACATGACAACACCAACCATCTCCCAAAAGATGATTAGCCTACTGTGTAAAATGTAAGAGGAGTTCAGGGAAGACGGGGCTTTTTGCATAAAAAACATCATTTTTCGACCCCCATTTGACTCCCCAAGGCAAAATCAAAATTCCGAAACCTTACTGCACATCTACATGACACCACCAACCATCTCCCAAAAGATGATTAGGCTACTGTGTAAAATGTAAGAGGAGTTCAGGGAAGACGGGGCTTTTTGCATAAAAAACGTCATTTTTCGACCCCCATTTGACCCCCCGGGGCAAAATCAAAATTCCGAAACCTTACTGCACATCTACATGACACCACCAACCATCTCCCAAAAGATGATTAGGCTACTGTGTAAAATGTAAGAGGAGTTCAGGGAAGAAAAGTGTGACAGACGGACGGACGGACGGACGGACATGAGTAACAACAATATACCCGAACTTTCTTTAGAAAGTGCGGGTATAAAAAAACTAGGAGACTTATTGTTCAAAGAACAATAAGAGGTCTTTCCAGCTTTTTAAGTGTTTCCGTGTCATTTGGGTTGAAAAAAAGAAGAAAAACGCCAATAAAAAAAAAAAAAAAAAAAAAAATTAAAAAGTGCTGTCAGCAGGATTCGAACTGTGGACCCTCAGATTGCAAGGCGAACGCTCTATGCACTACGCCACAGGCTCCGATGAAGTTGCTTTCCGTAAACTAACAGTGTAGAAAAAAAGAAGAAATGAAAACACGTGGATTTAAATAAAAATAGAAACGCGTGAAGTTTTAAATAGTACAGAAACACGTGTATTTATTTGTTTGTGATGGAACATAGGGAGGAATAATGAATAGTTCTAAGAAAAACGATTGGTGGATATTGAAAATGGAGATTTCCTGTAAAAAAAAAACATTTGAGTTTGTTTATAGTTTGAATAGATTGAGTTAATCATACAGAGCTTAAGATACATTCGAACTTCCGTGTTGGCACTGTGTTTACAATTTGTGAAAATATAGGCGCGTTTGTTTTGACAGATATGGTGAACTCATAGGTTAGATTAAATAATCATCTCTATTTGGATTGAATTAATAGTTATGAGCATAAATTAAACTTGAAACATGCATTTCATGAAGAAAACGGTGTCAGCGAGAGCGTGGAAATTTATTTGATAGGAAAAATCCCTATTTTCGAGATTCATCCGATTAATATTAAATCTAAATAAATTTCAAATAAATTCCACATTCTAAAGAGAGCAAGAATACTTGGTATTAAAATGTCGTATTAGAGCAGGAGAATCAAATGCTATTAACAAAAACTGAAGAAATAGCCAAGGCAAGCTTTAATTAATTTTTATGCTCATCAGCACTTAAATTTTAGACAGAAAAAAAAATGTAGTTTTCGCCGATATTGAATAGAATTTCATTATACTTAAGGGACAATATTCCTCTGCTCCACATTTCACGACTTTTTTTTTTAATTCCAAACATTGATTTTCAGCAACAACTTTAACATTCAATTCAAATAAAAAATAGTTTGATGTATGAAGCGTTGCTTACTTTTTCAGAAATAAATGATATGTCAAATCATGATTTGAAGAAAATTTGATATGGTCATTAGAAAGATCAATTATTTTTAATCTCACAATTAAATTAGAAATATGAGGTATATATAAAAATAATATTTACTCTCATACCTATCTAATTCCCTTTAGAAAACATACTGGAGCGATGCTTTTTAAATCAGAATATCAAATTGTTTTCTCTGCATGTAAAATAAAATGCATCCATAAGCAAGAGTTATCGTTCCATTATCGCCCTTGAAATTCCATTTTAATGAAATAAAATATTAATTGATTGTTTAAAAACAATTCTGCGGCTTTTATTTCTGTACAATTAAAAGACTTTCACGTTTAGAAATAGATTTTTTATCAATTTACACCGTTTAAAAGAACTGAGTGTAAATGTTTTAGGTAAACTATTCAAAATAATTTTTGAATATACTAGCATTAGAACTAGAAATCAACCTCTGAACAATTGATAGGTTTGCTTGAGTTAACAATAAAATGGTCCATATGATAGAGATTTGTAAACTCTGGCATGACAAATTACTGAATTTCATGAAAAAATGTCTGCAGAAAATTATCTTTCTTATCTGTAGAGTTATCTCTCTTATCAGAGTATCAATGAACCTTAAGAGACTCACAGTAAAACTCTCAGAACACTTTCTTTGAAGTGTCTTCTACATTTTAATCTGAATTTCATGTCGATGTGTGATCTCCTTTAAGCTGTACAAAATTTGTTTACGTCACTATTGATTTTTTTTTTTGAGAAAGAAGGGGGGGGGGGGGGAATATAAGCATTTGTTTAAGAGAGAGTTGTAAATACCTCCAAGACCTTAAGCTTGATTGTGACCTTTGGGTCAATGGGGTCAAAGGTCAAGGTCATTCATCAAGGTCAAAGGTCAAGGTCATCAAAAAAAAACCAAAAAAAAACCCACTTACAGACTTGAGTTTTACACTTGAAGCTGAATCTAGGTAAAGGTTATGAATACATGTATACCTTTTTAACTTTTGAGAAAAGGTCAAAGTCTAAGGTCAAGGTCAAATATCAAGGTCAAAGGTCAAGGTCATTTTATTAAAAACCCGTAAATATGCAATTTTGATACTTCCCAATGACCTTGACCTTTGACCTTGACCTAATCTTCAAGGTCAAAGGTCAAAAGATCTGATGCAGTTGGACCCATGTCTTTACGACTTGTCGTTAAGAAGTTTTTACTTCTTCGTAAACATCATAAACTTGCAGGGGCAATAACTACTTAAAACGGATTACGAATTCTTTCACACTAATAGAATGAGAAGTGTACTAAATTAGTCGCAGACATTGTTGAAGGTTTTGTACCTCTACGGTTTACGGTTTCGGAGGAGTAGCGATAACAAGGGTTTACACTGAAAGGGGCACTAACTTTTAGAGGGTTCAGTCTTAGGGGACAAGCATGGAATCTCTGAAATGGGTTTAAGAGTACATACTAAAAATACAAAGATGTTTAGAATTTGGTTAAGAACAAAAGAGCTATAAAAAATGCTTAATATTACATATTTTGAATGACCTTGACCTTTGACCTTGACCTAGATTTTAAGGTCAAAGGTTAAGAAATCTTTTGCAGTTGGTCCCATGTCTCTACGCCTTGTCGTTTAAGAAAAGATCTTGATATTGGTAAACGTTGCAAACATTCAGGGGCAATAATTCAATATAGGAGTTTACGAATCCTTTCGCAATGTTTGATTGGAGAGTCTACTAAATCAGTCGTAAACATTAATAAAGGTTTGGAATCTCTGCGGTTTATGGTTTTGGAGGAGTAGCGATAACAAGCTCTTATTGCGAAAGGGGTCGTAACTCCGAAAGGGGTCAAAGCTCATATACGCAGGGTCAACTGCTAAAATCTTTTACGGAGTACATTCTTGTCGACTAAAAATCTTTTCGATAAATCTTGAAACTCAAAATCACACGGCGGAAAAATAATAAAAAAGAAAAAAAAAAAAACAGAAGAAAATCAATAGGTCTTTCCAGAGAAAGCTGGAAAGACCTAAAAAGAATAATAAACAGAAGAATATCAATAGGTCTTTCCACAGAAAGGTGGAAAGACCTAATTACCATTGTCCCATCCCTGCATAATAACCACGTATTGTATGTGTATGCAATCTAATTAAAATAAGAACTTTCATCTCGCTCTTCGTAATTTTATTCGTCGCCTGTCCAAACTCTTAATATACGTGAAAAAAGAATCAAAACACTTGCTGTGGCTTTAACTTGATATTTAGATAAAAATTTATCGACGACGTATTGTCGATTAACAATTGTTATTTACATTCTATGTCGATACTCTATATTCCCGGTAAGCTTGAGATAAAACATACCACAAAGTATATCACATCTGTTTCATATTTGGATATTTTACTTAAAAAAGGTGTAAGTGGTAATCTAACAAGCACGCTCTATGATAAACGTGATGAATTTAACTTTTCAATCGTCAACTTCCCTTACTTATGCAGCAATATACCTTCATCAACTGCATATGGGGTTTATATCTCAGTTGATTCAATACGCAAGAGGCAAATCATAAAAAGTTCGAATTGTTTGTCAATAATTTACCTTGTTTTAGAAATTGTACACACGTAGAGCATGCTCTTGCGTATCGAATAAACTGAGATCAATCTTAGTAAAACCATTATCCTTTTTAACCGCCCCATTTATGCTGGTTTTCGTATTCTTAACCTCGCTAAGCTTCTCATGTTTAAATTTCACTATGATTTTGTGAAATTTACCTAGGAGAAAAAGCAAGTCTTCTATTCCCGGAAACACCGCTAATTTCACCGTTATGAAATTCAAACAGTTTTAAGTATACTTCCCCAAATCTCTATGTTTTAGTGGTCTCTTTCATACGTTTTGATAATTTCAAACATAGTTATGTTTGATTACATTTAACTATGACAGAGAACAGAGGACAGCAATACGAATAAGAATTTTTAAAATATTTATGACAAAATAAACAATAAAAACATAGAGACTTGAGGAAGTCTATGTTTCAAGATATGCCTCACAAAGCATATTTGCGCCATTCAAGTAAATTCAACCAAATCAATCATTATCTTAATTCTTAAACGATCTGTAAGGTTCCGGTAACATGAAAAATGATGCGGAGGGAAACCAATCGAAGGATTCGTTGGTCTCAGACATTAGATGTACAATCTTGTATATGATGTCATGTAGAAGACAGCGAAAGGGGTCAAAAATATGTAATTGATAAACACTTAAAACATCTAGGCTTAAATAAACAAGCAAGCCCTGTTTAATTATTGTTCCATTCGTCATTCCATGAATATGATCAAAAGCTACAACTATCAACTGTTTTCTGCATCTGTATGTAGTCCCTACGATGACAAACGGTTCGTTCTAGACTTGACATACACGCCTTGGCCCATTGTCATTATAAAATCACACCATTTGATAAACATGTGTAAGACTGTAAATATTTTTAAAAAAAAAACAAGACAAGTGTAATTTTTTCAGAAATATTTATTGATATGCAATACATCCTTAATTCACAATATGTTTATACAATGTCATCATATTATATGTTAATTAATTTGAAAATAAAGAACTGAATTTATACAAAGACTTATTGTAACAAAATATTAAATCAATTATATGTCAACTATTTATCCCTTTCATCATCATCATCATCACATGTTTCCTCGGAATTTTCCTCGTTAAAGCTGTCTTCAACCTCAAACAGCTGTTCAAATATTTAGTGTTCGAGAATCCGCTCTCTCCAGATTTATACCCTTTTTTCGCCATGAAGGTTGACGCATCTTTCTCGGTGTTACAGTGACGTTTGCTTCGATTTAATTGAGTCGCCCGCGTGGCACAGTCTTTAGAGCGCCTGCTCTAGAGTCGCGAAGAAAGGAGTTGATCCTTACGTCGCGGGTTCGAATCCCACTGATGGACGTGGAGACCGGTCCTTCGGATGAGACCTATAAACCGAGGTCCCGTGTCACAATAGCTGCTGGCACGGAAAAGATCCCACACTGCTCAATGGCCTTGAGTTCCGAGTGTAGGACAAATTTTGTAGTTGTCCTTAGCCAAGTGGCAAGTGGTGGCGTCTCCATATGAGTGAAAAATTCTCGAGAGATATGTTAAACAACATACAATCACCCAATAAATCGATTTAATTGCGCCAAAATTAAAAGAATTCTTTTGTAATTCTATATAAGAAAGTTTCTGTCTTTGGGTAACACCATTTCGCTTGCTTCCTCTCGAACTTCTGTTTTGGAGAGTTTTGAATCCTCCTCCATAAGCTCATTTTCTTTTCGAACTGAGATTGATTTTCCTCCGATATTTCATTGAATAGAGTAGCGAATCCTTTGTCATCATCTTCGTCACTGGTGTCAGAATTGGCGTCATTTTATCTGTATTTTCTACCATTGGGCAACCATATTTGATATGACACTGTAAATCATAGGAGCTGGAAAACATGATTCCAAATTTGGCGCACGATGGGTATTTAACGTCAAAATGCGTACTACTCGAATTAAGGTGATTCCACCCTCACAATTTTATAGGTTCAAAGTACAAAAACTGCATTTATTTTCATTAAATATACTTTAAATTTTCCAATTATTGCAAAAAATGTATAGGTCACCATATTATTTAAGATGCGAAACATAAATAAACAGAAGTGTATGTGAACATAAAAAAATCGCACATTTTTTTTAAACAGTATTATGAAAAATATGTAAAAACTGGTTAAAATGCATAATTCTGATACTGAGTATTCCTAAATACTTCCTACTTAAAAGATACTTTTGAATTGTGAATATCAGGGAAACTATTTTACAATAAAGCAAATGCCAGAATGAAGAGACCTTAGAAGGAGTTATTGCCCTTGTCAACATTTTTAAAAGATTAAATAACTGATTAAATATAGAAAATATGCATTTTTTAAATTCTTTAACTTAATAATATTTATCATTACACCTATTGTAAAGCATTCTTCCAAGAGATGCTGTTCTATTAGATATGAATTTAAACTAATTACAGTTTTTGCAAAAACCTATGACATCATAGGAGGGTGGAATTACTTTAAGTTGCGATGGCCAGGGATAAGTTTCAATATTATCAGCAGTTGTCATTGGTTTTCTTTGATAATATGACATATCTTTTTCATGATAATCCTGCATTGGTTTCTTTGATTGTCGGTGTGAAGAGTTTTCTCAGATTGTCAGTTGAACTGGAAAAGTCTTCTCTGTTGATGTTCTGTGGTCAAATGATATCCAAAGTAGCCGCGCGCTCTTATTTATTGTTCAAATATGTCTGTCTTACATCGCTTTGAATCCGTGGTCATTGCTTAAAATCTAGCACTAATGCTCCAATTTGATTGATTTAGCACTATCGTAAACGTTTAGAAACTTCTGAGTATTTCCTGAGTACATCTGCCGAGCTGGGATTTCGATTTGTTGTCCATCTCTGGGATTTTTCAGCAGAACTATGTACTGACTTTTCCAACTCATAGTTTGATAGATTTTCTTTTTCTTTGTTGAACAAATTCTGCATAATACAGATCACACTTAAGTTGCAATGGTATGTACCCTTTATAAATAGCACACAGATTTCTTTGTCCTCGGTTGCATCCTTCATCATGTCGTCAATGATCAAAAGAGTTCTTTCTCAGGGGGTTGATAAATGTAACTGATTCAATATCCTCTGCAATGCCTTGAATAAATATTATACCAGGAATCCAGTTTTTTAGTTCATCATAAAGAGGCTGTCATCGCTTACAAATCATTAATATTAGAGAGGTTAAGCATTTGACCGTGTACGTCTACTTATACGTGTAAACCTAGAAGTGATTTTACACGTACGCGTTATATTATCGTGTTCTGTTTAACAAAATGCACGTGTACCGGTACGTGTAAAACGTCATTTTAGCAAGGCACTTTGAAATCCATTTGTATCAAATAAATCTGACTTGAAATAAAAAAGATACATTGGATGTACGTAATAAATTCACAACTTTATACCAAACACCGGCTGAAAAATATATATTCTGTAGTTTGAGTTTAAGAAGTTACAAGTTCTCACCTACGTGTACTTGCAAATCTACACGTTGTGTACAACTTGTAGAATTACGCGGTATGCAAAACTGATGACGTAAATCGCATTAGATTAGGGGATTTCCCTAGCTACATACACGGTCATCTGCTTAACCTCTACTGGGCTTCTGATTTGTTCATTGTGAATTAATAGTTCCTTGTTCCATGTTCATTTTCCCGACATTGCCGGACCCGCGACAATCATTGTGAAGGAGTGGATGAATTTAAACTTCTCATTTTTTGAAGATTTTGTTGGAAAAGGCAAGTTCTGAGGATGATGAGGTAGAGAGTCCTGAAGAGGAGGTGAGTGAATGTGAATAGAGAAATCCTGAGGAGGAGGAATGTTCTGGGGAGGAAGAGGGAAGTTCTAGGGAGGAGGAGGGGTAATCATCTCTTTAAAATAAGGATAAACTTTAGTTTTCTGAGGATTTGACTGATGTTTTCCATGAGTAATTCTTTCATTTCTTCTCTTAATTGTTGTCGTACCTGGAAATTTTGCGCTTGGAGACAGAGCACGATGTTGACAGCATGATTTTCTTGGACAGAATGAAAATAAATCCAACTCATCCTCTTATATATCCTGCAATTCATGCTCCTTAAAGCTGAACACGAATCGTACAAGGAGTGTGTCCGCCATTTGTGTTCTGATTTTCGCTATATCTGAAGACCTCTATAAATAGAAACTGTTCATTGTAATCAGTCGACACCGGTGTAGACAGACGTATGCTATACAGAACTCGGTAGTGCCAAAAATAACTGATACATCGTCTAATACAGAAAAGTAAGATACCAAAGAATCTTACAATTATAGTTGGACAGGTCAGTTCAGTATACAAATAACACGTAACTGCAATAAAATGTAAACATAGGCAATTCCAGATAAACAGCACGAACACGGATCGCCCATTCCACGCCGATACCTGTAACAATAAAGCACACCTCTACTAATGTTTTTGTGATTTAAATTCAAGACACGTGGTTTAGGTTGATCTATTCAAAGGTTATAGGGTAGAACCGGTTTTATAAATAAAATTGGCAGTAAACAGGATGCATGTAAGTCGTGCAAATGTCACCAAAGCTATAGAAGAGGTGTTCACTATATATGTATCGCTCCAATTTCCACTTCTCTGTTTCTCTATTTATACCCCCGCTTGAAAAACTTTATAAGTTCTATAGTAGATATAAGAACCTTGTCAGCAAATACAGTTTATCATTGATTTGAAAGCTGACTGACGTTTTTCATACTAATGTTAATCCATTATTTACACACTGAATTGACAACAGATATTTCCGTTATTTTCCGACCATGACAAGGAGCACAAGGCGGAGGTGACCGGTCGGCAGGAGATGCTCACTCCTCCATGGGTGTTTTTGAGGTCCCTGTTTGCTATGCTCCTATTTTGTATTGTTTTATCGACTTTTGAGCTTGAATACTATTCTTTATCTTCATATATTTCATTTAATTAGATTGATATATGTAAAAATGCCATTACAATTGTCAGAATGCGGGGGGGGGGGGGGGGGGGGGGGGTTGTTCCTCACCGAAAGCGGGGGATATTAATTTCGGTCTGTCTGTCTGTAGTTCTGTCTATGCGTAACGCTTTTGTTTCCAAGCGATATCTCGAGAAGCCTTTCGGTTTTTGCTATGAAATTTTACACAATAAGTCCCAATGGCCTAAGATTCTTATTAGTCCCCTACCGGTGAAACCGGAGGGGACTATAGGTTACCTCTGCGTCTGTCCGTCCGTCCGTCTGTCTTTTTGTCTGTCTGTCTGTCTGTCCGTCCGTCCGTCCGTCCGTCCGTCCGTCCGTCTGTCTAGCTGTTTGTCTGTCTGTCAGTCTGTCTCACTTGATTTTCCGCTCTTTTTTTCTAAATGCTGGCAGATATTGAGCTGATTTTTAATATGTAGGTGTATCTTGATGAGTTACATATCAAGTTCGAATATCGTTCCGATTTTTTACGGAATTACTTCCTTTTCAATTTTTCAAGGTTTTCCGCACTTTTCTCCTAAACGCTTGCAGATATTGAGCTGGTTTTAAGTATAAGACTTTACCTTGATTAGTTATAGATCAAGTTTGCATTTCGTTCTGCTTAGTTGATTTTTGAAAGAATTATGGCATTTTTATTTTTTTAATTTTATAATTGGGTTAAATATAGTGTTCGTGAATGCCTACATTTATGTTGTGATGCACTCAATTTATGTTCTAAACGAGATTGTCATGAATTGAAACTTGCTGGATAGCTTTAATAAATTGATTAGTGATAGATCAAGTTTGCATTTCGTTCTACTTCATTGATTTCTGAAGAAATTGTGGTATTTTTTTTTTAATAATTGGGTTCACAATAGGGTTCTTGATGAGATATGTAAAGTTAGCTACTTGTAACTGGCTACTAGTACCTGGCTACGACAAGTGGTAAAGTTAGCTACTAGTAGCTGGCTACGAGAAGTAAGTGAAGTTGGCTACTAGTAACTGGCTACTAGTAGCTGGCTACGACAAATGGTAAAGTTAGCTACTAGTAGCTTGTTACGATAAGTAAGTACAGATGGCTATTAGTAACTGCATGGCTACCAGTAACTGACTTGAACATTCTAGTACCTTTTGTATTAAATTATGCTAATTTGGGAGAAATTATCTGGCACTAAAGTTACCAAGATATCGTTATTAATAAACTCAGCTACTAGAACCGTTAAATGTGCAATTTTGAGAGATAAATGTTGTTATTATACAAGTAACTGGATTTTTACACCGCTGATATCCACTGATATTGTTGATAAAAACAATCTCTGAGCTTTTCCACCTGATCTGGCACTAAAGTAACCAAGATATCGTTATTAATAAACTCAGCTACTAGTTACTTTTGTTTAAAATTATACAATTTTGGGAGACAAATGTTGATATTATAGAAGTAGCTGCATTTTGACACCGCTGATATCCACTGATATTGTTGATAAAAACAATCTCTCAACTTTTTCACATGATCTGGCACAAAAGTTACCAAGATATCGTTAATAATAAACTCAGCTACTAGTACCTTTTGTTTAAAATTATGCAATTTTGGGAGACAAATGTTGATATTATAGAAGTAGCTGGATATTTAAACCGCAGATATCAACTGATATTGTTGATAAAAATAATCACTAAGATTTTCCACATGATCTGTCAGTAAAGTTACTAAGATATCGTTATTAATAAACTCAGCTACTAGTATCTTTTGTTTAAAATTATTCAATTTTGTGAGACAAAAGTTGATATTCCAGAAGTAGCTGGATATTTACACCGCTGATATCAACTGATATTGTTGATAAAAATGATCTCTGAGCTTTTCCACATGATCTGGCATTAAAGTAACCAAGATATCGTTATTAATAAACTCAGCTACTAGTACCTTTTGTTTAAAATTATGCAATTTTGGGAGACAAATGTCGATATTATAGAAGTAGCTGCATTTTGACACCACTGATATCCACTGATATTGTTGATAAAAACAATTTCTGAGCTTTTCCACATGATCTGGCACTAACGTTTCCAAAATATCGTCATTAATAAACTCAGCTACTAGTACCTTTTGTTTAAAATTATGCAATTTTTGGAGACAAATCTTGATATTCCGGAAGTAGCTGGATATTTAAACCGCAGATATCAACTGATATTGGTGATAAAAATAATCTCTAAGATTTTCCACATGATCTATCAGTAAAGTTACTAAGATATCGTTAGTAATAAACTCAGCTACTAGTACCTTTTGTTTAAAATTATGCAAATTTGGGAGACAAATGTTTGTATCCTTGAAGTAGCTGATTTTTCATTGCTGATATCCACTGATATTGTTGATAAAAACAATTCTAATCTCTTCCACATGATCTGGCATTAAAGTTACCAAGATATCGTTAGTAATAAACTCGGCTATTAGTACTTTTTTTTGAAAGTATGAAAACTTGGGATACAAATGTTGATATTCTTGAAGTAGCTGGTTATATACATCGCTGATATTAACTGGTATTGCTTATAAAAACAATCTCTTACATTTTCCACATGATCTGAAACTGAAGTTACCAAGATATCTGTACTAATTATTCAACTTAGCTAATCGAATTTTTCGTGTATCATAATGCAATTGGTTTATTTACTAAGCTGATATCTAGTAATAATGCTGATGTAAATTTTTCGCCTAGCTTCTCCAAGGATCTTTCACTTGAATGACCTAGATATTTGAAGTTATATAATCAGGTGTTACTTTTTTTGTGTGTGTAATAAAAAGCAAGCTTTGGATATAGATATTGACATCATTTAACAAATTTGATTCTTGCAAGCATATTTACTTTATTGCTGATCTGAATTTTCTCATAGCTTCTCCACTTCATTTTGAATCGAAGTCACCACGATATCTGCAGTTATATCTTTTTCTACCAGTGCATCTTGTGAAAGATATTTTTGTTGACATCTTTCAAGTAGCTGGGTATTTAGAGAGCAGATATCTACTGACACGGCTAATCAGAAATTTTTCATCTCATATCACACGATTTACGTTTACGACTTACGTTTATCTTTTGATATCTTTACTGAAATATTTTTTGAGGCATTGAAGTAACGGGATTCTAACTAAGTTGATATATACTTGTATAGCTGATGAAGTCATTCTGTTAGCTTGTCCACTTGACCTGGCACTAATATTTTAAGATATCTGTACAGTGATATACTCATCTATTAGTACTTTTCGTGATACATGTATAATTAAGTTTGCGAAATAAATGTTGACTTCTTTGAAGTAAATATATCTAGGTTCTAACATATTTGATCTCTACTTATATTTTTGAAGCTAATACCCCATTAGCTTCTCTGTATGATAAAATGACGCTAATGGTAATCTAACAATCAAGCTTTTGATAAACGTATTAACTTTATCATTTCAATCGTCAACTTTCCGTATGCTCCAACATACCTTTATCACCTGTATACGAAGTTTATATCTCTCATTTGATTCGATACACACTCTCTTCTTCTACACTATTTCTAAGTTCTATGGTCAATACAATGACCTCGTCAGCAAATACATTTAGTCACTAAGTCAAATGCTAAATGACTTTTTTCGAACTTATTGTCAGACCATTATTTTCATACTGAATTATTGACTGTTTTCCGTTAATTTCCCAATCAAGACTAGAGGCACAGAGTGGGCGTTATCGGTCAGTAGGGGGGGGGGGGGGTAATCAGCAGTTCAAATATGTAGCTACTTCCGGAATATCAAGATTTGTCTCGCAAAATTGCATAATTTTAAACAAAAAATACCAGTAGCTGAGTTTATTAATAATGATATCTTGGTAACTTTAGTACCAGACCATGTGGAAAAGCATTTCTAAATTTCAGTAAAGCATTTGATTTAGTCAGTCATGATCTCTTAATTGAGAAATTGAGGCACTATAACTTTGATTTACTTACAATTAAATGGTTTCAGTCTTATTTAAATGAAAGAACCCAAAGTGTTAAAATTGGTGCATGTTCTTCTGATATCTTACCTATCACAGCAGGGGTGCCCCAGGGATCTATTTTAGGTCCACTGCTATTTTTATTGTACATAAATGACCTCCCCCTATGTGTCAATCACTGTAATATTGATATGTTTGCAGATGATGCAACTCTGCATTTATCTGATAACAATGTACATAATATTGAAACATTTTTGAATTATGATTTATGCGAAATTGAATACTGGTGTTTACAGAACCAAATGATTCTGAACACGAACAAATCAAAATCTATGCTTATGTGTACACAACAAAAAAGGTCAAAATTAGATATTCCAGAACTTAATACAGAAATTTCTGGAGAAAAGCTTGAAAATGTTAATGTTGAAAAACTCTTAGGTGTCTATATAGATCAAAATCTTCATTATAATTATCATGTAGATTCAGTTTGTAAATCCTTAACATACAAGTTATTTACACTCCGTAAAATTAAGAAATTTCTTCCATTAAATACCAGAAAACTTTTTTATAATGCATATATTTTGCCTTCAATAAACTATTGTCTTACAATATGGGGCAATGCATCTAAAACTAGCATTGAAAGAATTCATAAACTTCAGAAACGGGCTGCTAGAATTATTCTTGATGCAGCACCCGACGAACAATCAAAACCATTGTTTGAAAAACTGGGATGGCTAAATGTATTTGAATTAGTCACACTACATAAGTGTATTTTATTGTACAAAACTTTTTATGGTATGAGCCCCGAATATCTCCAGGACCTTTTTGTTTTTCATAGCAATGATTCCTATTCCTTACGTTCAGAATTAAATTATAATCTTCGTTTACCAAAACATAGAATAATTTTATTTACAAATTCTATTCAATATTCAGGTGTAAATTAATGGAATAACCTACCATTACATATAAAATTATCACCAACCTTACCTATTTTTAGACGAAATGTAGAAAAAATTATAATTAGCCAACGTATGTAAATAAATGTTTGAATATGTCCTTTGTACAAGATGTTTTGACTATTACTATTGTTTAAGACAATGTCTCTTGAACAATTAATATTGACTTCTTTATTAATTTTGAATCTATATCTCATTTAGATGTACATTACATTATGCACTAACGAACTCTACATGTTTTATCTTTGATTGTATCATTTTATGTAATATGTTGTTTGAAATTAGAAGGCCCCGGGGAAGAATAGTACCTGGTACTAATCGGGTTACCTTCTCTAAATAAAGCATTATTATTATTATTATTATTATTATTATATAAAAGCTTAGACATTGTTTTTATCAGCAATATCAGTGGATATCAGCGGTGTTAACATGCAGCTACTTCCAGAATATCAAGATTTGTCTCGCAAAATTGCATAATTTTGAACAAAAGGTACTAGTAGCTGAGTTAATTAATAACGATATCTTGGTAACTTTAGTGCCAGATCATGTGGAAGGGCTCAGAGATTGTTTTTATCAACAATGTCAGTTGATATCAGCGGTTTAAATATCCAGCTCCTTCCTGAATATCAATAATTGTATCAAAAATTTGCATAATTTTAAACAAAAGGTACTAGTAGCTGGGTTTATTAATAACGATATCTTGATAACTTTAGTGCCAAATCTTGTGGAAAAGCTCAGATATTGTTTTTAACAATAATATCAGTGGATATCAGCGGTGTTAATATGCAGCTACTTCCGGAATATCAAGATTTGTCTCCGAAAATTGCATAATTTTAAACAAAAGGTACTAGTAGCTAAGTTTATTAATAACGATATCTTGGTAACTTTAGTGCCAGATCATTTGGAAAAGCTCAGATATTGTTTTTAACAACAATATCAGTTGATACCAGCGGTTTAATTATCTAGCTACTTCCGGAATTTCAAGATTTGTCTCCCAAAATTGCATAATTTTAAACAAAAGTAACTAGTAGCTGAGTTTATTAATAACGATATCTTGGTAACTTTAGTGCCAGATCATGTGGAGAAGCTCAGAAATTGTTTTTATCAACAATATCAGTGGATATCAGCGGTGTTAAAATGCAGCTACTTCTATAATATCAAGATTTGTCTCCCAAAATTGCATAATTTGATACAAAAGGTTTATTAATAAGTATTGTTATTAATAATTAATAAACAAGAGTTTATTATTAACGATATCTCGGTAACTTTAGTGCCAATCATTTCTCCCAAATTAGCATAATTTAACACAAAAAGTATTAGAATGTTTAAGTCAGTTACTAGTACCAGTAACTAGTAGCCAACTTTACTTACTTCTCGTAGCCAGCTACTAGTAGCTACCTTTACCACTTCTCGTAGCCAGCTACTAGTAGCCAGTTACTAGTAGCTAACTTTACATATCTTTCGTGATGCACTAAATTAATGTCGTGATGCACTACTGGATTAATGTTCTAAACGAGATTATCATGATTCAACACTTGCTGGATACCTTTATAAAGACATATATAGATCAAGTTTGAGTTTTTTCAGGTATAAAATTGCTGTTCAACCATGTAAAATAAGCTGTTCTGATAAAAGCATTTGTGTGTGTCAGATGCCATTCAAAGACGTCACGAGCCTTTCTTTGTAAGGCAGATCCAATACATTTCATTCATATTCAAGTAATAACTGAAATGTCCATATTTAAGTAACAATTTTTCATACACAGGCTCAAATAAAATGACACCCGAAAGAGAAAAGGGAATCCTTTAGGGGACATGTATTGCATATGCAATACTCTCAGAATGCTTGTTGATTTTGAGTTCAAAAGATCAAAGGTCAAGGTAATAAATTAAAATATTCTGTTTTAACAGTTCGTGTCCACAATGAATTTACACTACTTATGCATGCTTCCATATGATTATGACCAATCGTGGCTTTGGTGTTCTTGAGAAGAAGAGTTTTTAAAGTATTGTCCTGTGTAGTTCTATGTAAAACTTAAATCGTCCATAGTGGCCCCGCCTTACAACCCAGAGTCATAGTTGATAAAAACTTGAATGTACAATACCTGAGGATGCTTCCATACAAGTTTCATTTTTTTTGGCCAAGTTGTTCTTGAGATTTTTTTTATTTTCCATTATTTTTTTCAAGACTTTCTGCATGGAAAGAATAAATACAATTTTTCCCCATACTGTAAGTTTTCCACCTCAGTTTCCTATCATGGAAATGTTTTGTCTTACCATAACCTGACCAGTGTTTTCCCTGACTACTTGTTTATAATTCTCACAATGTGTTCTTGAAGCTTCCATACCCATTTATTAGTGGGTGTCTCTTTAATGTTACTCGGAACTTCGTACATCAGATCTAGAGAGGTTTGACTTCACGCCCCAGCATGAGCTTATTAGAAGATACCTCAGTAGTTGCATGCATATAAGACCTGTAAGGAATAATCATATTTGACAAATGGACGTCCCAAGCAGAATGTTGTTCATTTACAAATCCACTTACCTTTACAGATTACAGTGTTCTATTAAAAGGCTCAGCCATTCTTTGCGATTGTGGATGGTAGGGAGTGGTATGTATCTTCTGAATATCTAATTATATTTGATTTAATTTTCCGTTTTTCTAATTTTCAGAGACGATATATAAGAATGAAATGTATGTTTATAACTTTATTACTCCAACATGCCAAAGGTTCATGGCGAGATACTGTCGACTTGGCGCCGCGAAATATAAGCACATCCTATTACCGGCAACTGGGACTACCGACGCAACTGGGACCAGAGATGGCAAAGTTGTTTTTCGCTATGACAGAGACCTTAATTGATATCATATTTTGACTATTTTTAACATTCGTTTATTTTCGTTTGGTGCTTTTCAATTTTGATAATATCAAAACTTATTTTTCTGTTGAAAATAAAACTATGATTTCATGGTATAACAAAATAAGAACAGAAAGAAGAAGTTAAATTTCAATAGTTGTTCAAAGAAAATTGGTCAAAGTGAGCTTATAGCATTAAAACTGCTATTCACCGATCATATTTCTTGTTGTTTGTAATAAATTTAGACTCTCTACGACATATCTGCAAAATTTAGAAAGTCTCTATTGTTTAATAAGTGTGCTGCAAGCCTTTAATTTTGATTGGTAAAGATATATTATACATTTAATTTACAACTACAAAAACAAAAGTTTCCCGAAATTTGAAGCTTATTAACATACAACAAATTTATATTTTATCAAATTTTTTATTCATTGTTTCCGATTGCCATTATTCGTTTCAAATCTGTTGTCATTGTTTGCCTCGTCTGTCGTACACGACAGCCAAAATAACTTGACCCACCAAAATCAAGCTCTTGCGGCTCGTTTATTAAACAACAAACTTTAAGACTATCCATATTTTGCAGTTATGCCGTAAAGAGCCTCAATTTGTAATAAACAAGAAATATGACCATGGAGTGGCAGTTTTAATTATATAAGATCACTTTGACCAATTTTTCCTGAACAACTATTGAAATTTAACTCTTAGACTATTCTTGTCTCATTTTGTTTTACTATGAAATCATAGTTTTAATTAACAGAAAAAAGTTTATGGTAAATTCAAAAGTGAAAACCGCCAAACAAAAGTAAATGGATATCATAAATAGTCAAAAATATTATATATATATATATATATATATATATATATATATATATATATATATATATATATATATATATATATATAAGGAATGATTTTAAGTTTTGTGTGAGTTTTCTGTGTGTAGCTCACACAGACTTGTCACGTAGGCATAAGACGCTAGCGCGCTTCATGAAAAACATGCCTACTTGCAAGTCTATGCGATTCTCACACCAATAATTCACACAAAACTTAAAAACATTCCTTATATTTACACTTTACATGTTTGGAAGCAACAAAAATATACTCAATATTTGAATTTCTCCATGTCCTATATTGTTGCATTTTTACTGAATTCACTGCAGTCTCATTGTGACGTCACGTTTCTCCGTGTATATTTCTACGCGTGAGTATACATGAAAATGGTTTTCAAATCAATTTCACAGTTGGCTTAGGAGAAAAACACAGCGAATGTATATATATATATATATATATATATATATATATATATATATATATATATATATATATATATATATATATATATATATATATATATATATATATATATAATATATATATATATATATATATATATATATATATATATATATATATATATATATATATATATATATATATATATATATATATATATATATATATATATATATATATATATATATATATATATATATATATATATATATATATATATATATATATATATATATATATATATATATATATATATATATATATATATATATATATATATATATATATATATATATATATATATATATATATATATATATATATATATATATATATATATATATATATATATATATATATATATATATATATATATATATATATATATATATATATATATATATATATATATATATATATATATATATATATATATATATATATATATATATATATATATATATATATATATATATATATATATATATATATATATATATATATATATATATATATATATATATATATATATATATATATATATATATATATATATATATATATATATATATAATAGTATATATATATATTCATTAGGTCTCTATCATAGCGATAAACAACTTTGCAGTCTGTCTTCCCAGTTGCATCGGTAGTCCCAGTTGCCGGTAATAGTGTGTAATAAGGAGCGTGGGCACGTTTACGGCGGCTGTTACTTGTAGGAGTAGTATTTTTAAATACCGAACATACCTTAACGTAAAGAAAGAATTTTTCTCTAAAACATCAGAAAAACGGGAAATGATATCAAATATCGAAATATTTCATTAATTAGTTACACAGACAAGGAATTCATGAATATTTGCAAAGTTAAATTCCCATGAGGAGGTGAGGGGGAAATGTACACCAACAATACGACAGGTGTCAGTGATTTTGTGAATAGTACTGCATGTAACGAAGATCCGGGCAAAAAACTTCCTGTCTTGTCGCAAACTGTATTGCGGCTACAAATACCCATACTGACAACTAATATTCCACATAATAATTTTTTAATATACAGTTAAAGTATATCAATGAGAGAGTTAGCAAGATTCTAGTTCCCAAGACCAGGACTATTTCCCGAGGCGCAGCAGGAGACAGTGCTTTTTAACTGTTTTATTATACCGATAGAAATTTATGTGAAATACTCATAAAATGCGACTCCTTCTACAGTTTTGTTCCGATTTCAATATAACTTAGCACACAAGTAGACTACACTAAGATACATAATTCTGTATATCAGTTTTTGATTTGGATGAATGATGTTCCTTTGGTTACTAAAAATAGAAATTTCTGTGAAGTACTCTTAAAATGCTACTCCATGCTCCTACAGTTTTAGTCTGGTTGTAATATAATTTGGCATGCAAGTAGACTACATTGAGATACATAATTATCGGCATTGTGATTTTGATGATTGATGTTGGCGTGGTAACTAAAATTGAAAATCTTGTAAAATTTTATTAAAAGCTACTCATACTGTTGTAGTCTTATAGCAATCTTGCCACAAAAAGTGACATAATCAAGGTTCATTGTTTTATTTATTGCTTTTGTAAAGTTATATTAGTCCCAACTGTTACTTTTCTCTTCCGTTACTGTAAAAGTGGTTATTTACGCGTGGGGGAAATTTACACTACTTACGCGGCAAGCTAGAAACCGCGTAAAATTCCCCTGCGCGTATGGTCACAAAATTTCAATCTTCTGGAATAATTTAGATTATTACTTATACTGTTAGACGGGTTGAACCAGTCGTATATTTATCGGGGTATTGAACGCACGTGAATAGAAAGATATATCACAAACTGTGATGTAAACTTAACTGTTTTGTTACTTGTGTGATGAAAAACGCATCTTCATATTTAGTATTTTATCCTTTGTATATTCGTTTATAGTTTTCTTAATTTCAAATGATTAGTCCAAAATGTTTAAATAAACTTACAGTCACTACGATCAAACCTATTTAATTAATTGTCAAAATTCAACACGCAGATACAGGTAAGTAGATTTCACTTTGAAGTTTGAGCTTGCGTAAATAATTACAACAAAGCCTACACAATGCAGCTGTTCACACTTCACCGCAGTTTACTGTACCCATCGACGTTATATTTACAATCCAACAGTTTAAATTCTTATTTATTACTTTGTTTGTAATTATTTTTAATTTATTATTTTAACATTTTCAAAGGGAACAACCGACCGCGACCGCGTTTATTATACCCACGCGTAATGTTTGGCAGTCACAAACGCGTACTTAACAACCAGTGTAAATAACCACTTTTACAGTATTATAAGTACAAACCAGTAGAGCTACAGTCTCGACAGAGACTTCTGGTTCTAAAATAATCTAATACTTTTATTTAGTTATGGATACTTCATAATCCAAATATTTACGATTGGCATTTGTTTGTGGAAAAAAACATTTTATAAACTTCTGAAATCGGAACTATTACAAATCAGATTTAAATGATTATTACATACAAAATACATGGAAATTAGATATTATTTTAAAAGCAATTTACTTGCAGAACTAATGTCAACAGGAAAGAAAAATCCAATTAAAAAAATTTTGAAACCTCCTGTTTTCACATTTACAACGTTATAACTTAAGTGCAAAACAAAAGTTCTCTAACTTATTAACGTTTTATGAATTTCTTTTAGAATGTGGATACACTGATCAACGAAGTAAATCAAATTTAAGGGTTATAGACACTACACATGGCTCAATTTTTCACAGGCTTGAGGGTCAGATTTTTGTTTTTCTCCCCATTTCCTAACCTATTCAACATTCTGAAATTGCGACCAAAAAGTAATTGTGACTTGGAGAACTGAAATTTCCAAAGTTTTGAAATATGTGTCCCCAGGGTCAGTGGTTCATGTGAGGTGGGGTGCACAAGTCGTTATAAAGTTGAAATGTATTGTATCTTTGTTACTCTGATCTAACTCTGGGTATTAAATTGCTAGAGTAAGTATGCTAAGTGTATAATTATGATAAGCAACGGTGCCTCTTTCATTTTATTATAGACTAGTTTATAGCAATATTATACAGTGTACATGTAATAAAACAGACAGAAGAGTAAATATGAAATCAGAAGAGGATATGTAAATGATAATCTCTATCCGTGAACTCCTACAAATACCATCTTACATTTAATTAATTAAGGGAATCCACTGGCAAACTCTGTATTCTCATTTCTGTAGCTGTTTGTTTATTGATGTTATATGGTTCTTGTCTGAGAGATTGTTGATATGAGCATAGAGCAGCCTGGAGGTTCCCTGTCACCTGTTGACAGATCCCCAGAATCTGCTAAGATATGTCTCTGTATGGTAAAGATACATGTATAAGCTGACCCTGATCATAGTGAACTAGGGTCTGTAGATCATCTAGAGCTGTTGGTGCTCGCATTGTGTCTACATGTCTGTAGCACAAGATCTCTAGCATGTCTACAGGATAGAGGGTGGGACAAATAATGCACGCCAGCCATTTTGTAGATCAGACTGTTGTTCCGGTATCAGTTCACTGATGTAATGGATTCTGTAGTCAAGTCTGACAGTGATTCATTACAAACACAAGTTTTTGTTCTGCTTGGGAGAAAGAAACAACATGTTTCTGAGTAAAATTCATGGCGACAAACATCAATTATTTATAAGACTGTCAGAGTTGTATGAGAAGGGTTTAGCATTCCTGCTACGCAGTTTTTCCATTAGATCTTATATTATAGATGTCCTCCATAACCCCAGAAACTCCATCTGTACAGATGGTCATAATCTGATTTCTGAGGCTGAGTTTGATACAGATCTATTTGATGAAATACTATGTCATTACATAATAAAGAAATCGGACATACAAATCTGCAAAAGACATATACATACAATAAAACAGATGATAGGTTCACCCCTCCTGACACAGTATCGTCATTATGCTACAGAAAATTATCGCTATTGTCCTTCAGAGCACTGCTTTTACATTACACATGGAAACTTACACACCTGACAACAAACTGAGTTATTGAGCTGACAAGATTGTCACATGCTGAAATTTGCGGACAAAGAACTATATTCGGTACATTGCATATCTTTGCCTCCACAAAATTAAATTTAGAAAACTTCTTAAAATGTGTTGTATTGTATAAATTGTATAAAAAAATATAAATTAACAAAACATATTATAGTTTCAAAGTAGGTTATTGACAATTTTTTTTATTTTCTGACGTCACAAACTGGTCGGATTTTGCATTATATTTCAGAAAAAGGACAAAATGGACAAAATTTCAACAATTTTATTTATAGAATTTATAGAGCGCATGTCTGTTCAGGAACAATATTTGCATTTTTTATTGATATTATTGTTCTACACATTATATCAAAATATTGAGCCTGAACACACCTGCGCTCGGTGATTTTTACTCAAAATATTGACGCAATTTTTCTATAGAAATCATGAAAACTTTAGATTTACGCCATTTTCCTGACGTCATTTCAAACATATGACGTCATTGCTGACGAAAAAATTCAGTGCTTTGAAGTCAGCATGAATCCCCCTGTTTTAAAACAAAATTAAATTTTACTCCGTCAAAGTTTGATTTTTGGGGCAATTATTGGTTACTACTGAATAAAGTTCTTTGGTTTTATTACTAACATGATGTACATAGCCTTGTATTATTACAAGACACTTACTTAGATACATGGAAGCTTTATCTATAATAGAGATGATCAAGATCAAGTTAGTGCAGCCACATGTGATGTATGGGTATAATGTAGATAGAGAGATGTATACTAAGGCTGTAGGAGGGCAGCCCTGTTCTACAAAGATAAGACAGGCTGTAGCATGGAACATCAGACTTGACAATAGAATCCATTACATCAGTGAACTGATACCGGAACAACAGTCTGCTCTGCAAAATGGCTGGCGTGCATTATTTGTACCACCCTCTATCCTGTTAAACATGCTAGAGATCGTGTGCTACAGACATGTAGACACAATGCGAGCACCAACAGCTCTAGATGATCTACAGACCCTAGTTCACTATGATCAGGGTCAGCTTATACATGTACCTTTACCATACAGATACATATAGTGGCAGATTCTGGGGATCTGTCAACAGGTGACAGGGAACCTCCAGGCTGCTTTATACTCATACCAACAAGCTCTCAGAAAAGAACCATATAACATCAATATACAAAAAGCTACAGAAATGAGAATACAGAGTTTGCCAGTGGATTCCCTTAATTAATTAAATGTAAGATGATATTTGTAAGTGTTCACGGATAGAGATTATCATTTACATATCCTCTTCTGATTTTCGTATTAATTTTTCTTTTCTGTCTGATTTATTAAATGTATTATAAAGCTATTAATTATAACTAGTCTATAATAAAATGAAAGAGCCACCATTGCTTATCATAATTATACACTTAGCATGCTTACTCTAGTAACTAAATACCCAGAGGTAGATCAGAGTAACAAGGATAAAATGCATTTCAACTTTATAACCACTTGTGCACCCCAACCCACAGGAATCACTGATCCTGGGGACACATATTTCAAAACTTTGGAAATTTCAGTTCTCCAAGTCACAATGACTTTTTTGGTTGCTAAAAGGTAACGGTGACTTTTAAGAATTGTTGGTCGCCATTTCAGAATGCTGAATAGGTTAGGAAATGGGGAGAAAAACAAAACTTGATCCTCAAGCCTGTGAAAAATTGAGCCATGTGTAGTGTCCATAACCCTTAAATTTGATTGACTTCGTTGACCATTGTATCAACATCTAAAAGAAATTCGTTAAAAAACGTTAATAAATTAGAGAATTTTGTTTTGCACTTAAGTTAAATAGTTGTAAATGTGAAAACAGGAGGTTTCAATTTTTTTAATTGGATTTTTCTTTCCTGTTGACATTAGTTCTGCAAGTAAATTGCTTTTAAAATAATATCTAATTCCCATGTATTTTGTATGTAATAATCATTTAAATCTGATTTGTAATAGTTCCGATTTCAGAAGTTTATAAAATGTTTTTTTTTCCACAAACAAATGCCAATCGTAAATATTTGGATTATGAAGTATCCATAACTAAATAAAAGTATCAGATTATTTTAGAACCAGAAGTATCTGTGAGATTGTAGCTCTACTGGTTTGTACTTATAATAACGGAAGAGAAAAGTAACAGTTGGGACTAATATAACTTTACAAAAGCAATAAATAGAATAATGATCCTTGATTAAGTCACTTTTTGTGGCAAGATTGCAATAAGACTACAACTGTAGGAGTAGCTTTTAATAAAATTTTACAAAATTTTCAATTTTAGTTACCATTGCAACATCAATCATCAAAATCAAAAACATAAAACTGATAACCATGTATCTCAGTGTAGTCTACTTGCATGCCAAATTATATTATAACCAGACTAAAACTGCAGCATGGAGTAGAATTTCAAGAGTATTTCACAGAAATGTCTATTTTTAGTAACCACGGCAACACCGTTCATCGACATCAAAACCTGATATACAGAATTATGTATCTTAGTGTATTCTACTGTGTGCCAAGTTATATTGAAATCAGACCAAAACTGTAGGAGTAGTTGCATTTTGAAAAATTGTTTACAGACAGACAGACAAAATGTGATCAGAAAAGCTCACTTAAGCGTTTGGCTCAGGTGAGCTAAAAAGTTGGAACGTCAAGGAAAGACAAAGGCGCTTCAGAGTTGCGTATCCTCTCAAAGCAGAGTTAAGTAATAAAAGAAATTAAAACCTTAACAAAGGAAATTATACAACGGGAACAATTCTTTAAAAAATGTATTTCAAGTATTGGAAAAAGGATTTAATGAATGAGTATTGGATTATACCGTGTGAAATGTATAGGGATAGAATTTTTTAGAAATTCTTGACGCTATGTTTTGACGTTACATTGCCGTTAATGATGTGCTCTGCGGGTAAAAAACATGTTGATTAAAAAAAAAATTAAGTAAATTGATTTCAGTTAAATCGAATGGAATGAAACTTTACACATCAACAAAACAAATATTTTTACATTTTATATTGTGCTTATTTTAAATAGTGAGTGGTATAACAAAGATTGACATCGTCCACGAACTTTTCAAACAACCCTAGGTTTTCTAGACATGAGTACGAAGACCTAATGCTCTAGTGTCGCGAGGTAAGGAGTTGATCCTTACGTCGCGGGTTTGAATCCCACAATGGGACGTGGAGACTGGTCCTTCGTATAAGCCGAGGTCCCGTGTCGCAATAGGTGCTGGCATCCCTCCCTGCTCAATGGCCCTGAGTGCCGATTGTAAAAAGGGCAAAAAAGGTCTTTTAGAATGATCAAAAGTTTATAAATGAAAACCACTTTTCACCCCTGCCACAAAATGAGTATTTGTTTAATTATGGGATACACAGGGGGCACAAAAAGGA